>NC_143204.1:9232500-9534166 GCF_051530095.1 Phoenix dactylifera | reverse complement strand
GGTGAAGTCAGTGGAAGGATCAAGATTAACTGGTTCTTCTCTTCTCTTCTCTCTATTAAATCAAATCCTCTAAAATTATTAGGTCTCTAAAATGAAATAGTTATAGAGATAACTAGCTCAAAGCCTTCCATTAAGTTGAATGATAATGGGTCCAATGGTTCGATAATCATTGGAGGCGCCACACGCCTGATGCTTATCGGCCATTGGAATTATCATTCATAATATGATGATTCAATTGTGCTCTCTAATAGGTAATCAGCTTAGCCGAGCCACACTTGAGCCTGACTATTTGTTAGTGAGTTACATTAAATTCTGTCATATTAATGGTTGGACCAAACCAGGACTTTCAGTGGAGGCGCCACACGCCTGCTGAAGAGGTGCCTAGGAAAAAATTAACATTACAAATTGTTTAGATGAAATAATTGGTTCAGAACCCACCCATTGATGCACATGGGTTAGCCGAGCCACACTCGGACCTATATGCGATCATGTGGATTCTAGTGCCCACTAAAGGATTAGGATAATTCTTCAAATTGAATGTAGAGGTTAACAATTTATATAAAAATAGTGGAAGAACCTTTAGACTAAAGTCAAAGTCTTTGGGTCTAATTAATTCATATACTAATAAGGTTCATGATTTTTCTTTATGCAGAAATGGCCACAAATTTGTTGCTCCAATCCCTGTTAGATAGCGACAGGCTAACAGAACCCAACTTTAATAACTGGCATAGAAAGCTAAAGATTGTTTTAGAGCACGAACGGATTCTGTACATCTAACAGATCTGGCACCTGAGCAGCCTGCTCCGATTGCACGAGGAGCGATTCGAGAAACTTACTTGAAGTGGTTCAATGACCGAACTACGGCTCATTGCATTATATTGGCTGCTATGAGCAATGAGTTTAGTCGCAGATTCGAGAACGCTCAACCAGAAGACATGCTTCAAATGTTGCATGAGCCTTTTGGTGTTCCCAACGATGTTGAAAGGCATAAGACTAGTTATGCTATTTTTAGCGCCCGAATGAAAGATGGTGCTTCAGTTACTGATCACGTACTGTACATGATTGAGTTAATTGAGCATCTAAATACTCTCGGATTTTTCCTGCATGATCAACTGGGGAAGGATGCGATTTTGAATTCTCTCCTAGGATCTTACCGCCCATTCCTTACTCATTATAGAATGACAAAGCCTGCAGTTAATTACCACGGATTGCTAGGATTACTGCAGACCTTTGAGAAGGACCATCAGCTCCCAAAGGAGTCGGTGCATGTGGTGGGAGGATCATCGGGAGGACGTCATCCTTTTAAGAAAGGAAAGAAGAAGAAAAATAAGAACAATAAAGTGCAACGTGCTAAGACATTTAAGCAGAGTTAGACTAAGAAGAAAACTGACCAGAGTAAGATAGAATGCTTCTACTGCAAGAAGCAGGGGTACTGAAAGAGGAACTGTCTTCAGTATATTGCCTCGCTTGATCTGAACAGACCTAATAAGAAAAAATAGCAATCGGTTGCTGATTAAGGTACTTATATGATAACAACTTGTAATTTCTCTATTTGTGATAATTCGACCTGGGTATTGGATACTGGAAGTCCGTTTAACATTTGCAATTCTGATGTAGCACAACTGCAGGAAAAGAGGAGAAGGAGGAAGAACAAGGGAGGGAGAAGGAAGAAGAGGTTATAGAGACGCAGGAAGAAAAGAAGGAGAGGAGGAAGAAGAAGAAGAACAAGAAGGATGCTAGAATTTTTTTATTCAATCATCAATTGCCTCATACATGAGAGGGGTGGTCTTTAAATAGACCTTACATATTGACCCAATTACATAAACCTAATTGACTAGTCTAATAACAAAACAACTGACCAAATTGACTTGACTAAAACAAAAGCAAATAATGCAATAAAAGAAAATAACTCGGACTCAAATGGATCCAATCCGGATCTGACTCAATTCGGGGGCTGAGGATCATCTAGATGAAAGGCTCTGATGTCCCTATCAAATTTGTTTCAGAAACTTCAAGTCAGTGAAAGATTTGAAGATAGCAAAAGATTTCTGAACGTTAGATAAGGAAGATCAGTTCCAGTTCTAGCTTTAGGAACTCTTAAATTAGTTTTCAATTCCCATGTAATTGTCTTGAGTCATTGTCACTTTTATCCGATGTTTTTATTGAATGTTATTTCTGTAGATCTTTTGGCCAAGAATGATTATGAAATTTCAATAAAGAAGAGTTATTGTGATATTATTATGAATGGTGTTACTATAATGACATTTATATATTATCGCAATCTGTTAATGTAATGTATGTTATTTTAGAAATTAGAATTTTTAGAATTTTTGAAAAATTTTTCAAATTATTTTAACATATTAGTGAGACATTAATTGAAACATATATGATTTCAAGGGTTATTAGGTCTTGAGGAATCCTTGTAAAATGATTCAGTTACCTAATTATTGGAATATGCAAGGTAACATTTTACACTTTGTGGTGCTTATTTAAAATTATATGAATAAATTGTGTTATACTTATATAATTGGATCAAGTATGTAAAGTTATATTAGTTGGATGCTCAGTTGTACAACTCACGGTGCTATAGTAAAAGAAAAGAATGCTCTATATATATATAGAAATATATATATACATACATACATACATATATATATATATATATATATATATATATATATATACACATATATATATATATATATATATATACATATATATATATATATATACATATATATATATATATATATATATATATATATATATATAGATATACATACATACATACATATATATACATTTATAGACATACATATATATACGTGTGTGTCTATATATATATATATATACACACATATATATGTATGTATATATATACATATATTTATACATACATATGTACGTAAGTACATACATATACATATATAGGGGAAGGCCAAGGAGTTCGTGATGTGCAGCAGAACATGAAGATCTACCGACCTATTTGAGTTTGTGGTTTGGGTCTTGGTAGACGGAGTTGTTCGTGATGTGCAGCAGAACATGAAGATCTGCCGACCTATTTGAGTTCGTGGTTTGGGTCTTGGTAGACGGACTTTATATTTGATACTTTGTAACTTAGTTAGCCAAATTTCTTAAATATAGCTCTTTTTTTTCAATCGCTTGCAAAATTAAGTAGCTTAGTAAAACAATGCTGTCTGTACTTTTTTAAAATCTGTTATCTCACTAATTAGGGGACCTTCTCCCACTGTCCTATCTTCTCCGAGAAATACAACTTGGAAGGCTCCATGTCACCCATTTTCCTCCATGTTAGGCTATGATGATATCATAGCCTAATACATTTTTTATTAAATAGAGAGACCTCATGATGTCTTGAGATGAAAATCCTTTGAGAATTTAGAAAGTCCCTTGTTCCTAGTTTTCTTCATATGTCACAAGATAAAGATCATAGGTTAATGGACCTTTTCTCAGAGAGAGAGAAGGCTTCACATAGTACTCCTCATAAAAAATTAGAAAGCTGCAATGTTATCTATTATTGTGGCCATCAAAGAGCATTATCACCTAGAAAACTAGTATGTACCATCATTGAAGTCGTTGGTACAACATAAGAAAAGGATAATAGATGTTACATGTAACATTCTAAAGCAAGAAGGAAACTTTTGGGATGACCACTCCCTCCGTGCTACCATAGGCATTGCTGCAGTTGTATGTTGCTGAACTTCCATGTTTCCAGAGTAAGTTAACATCCTTCATAAAAATGTTCTTGCATGGTACTTCTTTGCTACATTTGATGCTGATAGCCTCCTTTCGGCTAGAAGTTCCATATAAATCAACAAATCGGATGTCCCTTATTGCAACATTGGAGGTATTCTTTTTTTCATGCAATTATAGACAAAAATTGATGAAAAACTATTAGCAATTTGAAGAATTGTTGTACAAGAAATGCATAAATTACTGTTCGATCATGATGTAGTTTAATTCATTTTTGGTTCATGCCGTGAGGGACTCTGCCATGTATTTTGATAAATGTAGTAAGTTTTTGGGACTATATTTGTCACCTAATGCATTGTTCATTCCCTAAATTGGCTGCAATCTGATGTTTAGTTCCAATTGATCCCAGCTGTTGATATTGAACCAGCCATTTTTTTTGTTCATTGTCTCTCTATCTTCACACACACACACACACACACACACACACACACACACACATATATACAAAATTGTGTAAATATACAAGCCTGATTATGTGGAATACAAACTACATGAGCCTAGATACGAAAATGATAGCCAAAGGATTATATGTTATGCTTCTCTTTATGACAAGGAAACATTTTGAAAGTATAAAACAGAACATAGCAGCATCCAATAAATTTTAGAGTTGGTTTTTACTTTCTAGTTGATGGTGGTGGAATACTTGAACATGGATGTGGTTTATCTAATGTATGTACACTTCAAGAAAGTGTAGACATTGTACATCTCAGCACAAGCATAAATAATGTGTGGAGGCATGCATACACATGCTTTGACAAATGTGTAGTAGTAAGAAGCCCATACCTTTGGCTTGCATTGCTGACCAGGACAATAGTATTGATCAATAAGTATGGGGACGCCCACAGAGGTAAAGTTAATACGCTCAAATGAGATATCTTTTGCATAACCTGATGCTTCCTGTACAATGTAATGCAAAAATGTGTTATATTCTAATACAAATCAATATCTCATGCATATGTGTTACGCAATACATAAAGGACTATCATACTAAGAAATTCTTGAGACCCTAAATTAATTGTTTATTAGCCATAATACCATATCTTCTATATTTCTAAATTCCATATTTGGGAGCTTCAGAACTAATGTAAATTCATACTCTTTAATGCTATCATTTCATGTTTAAGCTACATATATTCTAGATCTCAACCTAGCAATTGTTGTGATTATTAGAAGCTCAAACTAGTTATTTGTAACATTAAAGAGCGTAAGCAACTCATTGGTAAAAGGGTTACATGTGAAGAATTAATAGGAATAGACAACCTCTCATCCCCTTTGTCAGCTGTTTGATAAGGAGTTCTATTAAAAAATTCTAGCATAAAATATGTGCTAATTGCATATATATATTAAAATTGAATCCACATGTGGGTCATAAAGAAAAAATTATTGTTCTCTTAAGAAAAACAAATACATGAACATGGAAGGGCATATGCAATGGTGTTTGACTGGAGCTTGGATAACGCCTTTACCTGCCATGTCTTAATCCTCGCACCTGAGGTAGCGCCTAAAACAGAACTATCAGAAAAATGAACTCGTTCGACCGCGGAGTTGGGTCCCAAGCTTCCAATGCTGTGAAGGACACAAGGAATTAATTATCTTAACGCCTTAATTAGTTGCTGCAAGAGGAGCAGATTAGCTCATAATTTGGAGTAGCGAATTAAATTTTTAATTACTAAGCTAAATTCTTGAATTATAGAAACTATAAATATAAAAATGGGCTCATCTTAGCCAGAATGTAGTTGAAGAAAGTTCAATATTAACATTGGTATATTAGGCTAGACTAATTATTAAACAAATGGGATAAGCATGGGTCTAAATCCAACACATATAGCTGATTGAGATTTATTTAAAGGGTATAGTATAATTACCTATTCTTGTCTATGCATCAATCAACAGGGAATAATTAGTGCATGCAAATGGTATGACCCTCATAAAATACATGTCCATCACTATTCAATCATCTTTCGTGGATTGATGGCTTTTGGTGCATGGTGACCAAACTGAACCCTTCCAAACTTAAACTAAGAGATCCCAAACTCGAACAAGTACTTTTTCTTAAGTTTGTTATGGATTTCGAAATGACAAAGTATATTACTATACTTTTTTAGCACTTGGGATACAAATATATATATATATATATATATATATATATATATATATATATATATATATATATATATATATATATATATATATATATATATATATATATATATATATATATATATATATATATATATATATATATATATATATATATACATGTACACATACATATGTGTATATACAAACTAGAGCTGATCACGAGCCGGGTTTCGGGGCCTAAACTCTATTTATTTTTAATCAAGCTTCGAGCCAGACCTATGATCAGCTCTAATACAAATATATATATATATATATGTATGTATTTATGTATTGTGTATTTATCAATATTCATAATGACAAACCTGAGGCCATGACCAGGCCCACATGTGATGTGGGTGATGTTAATGTCCGCGGAGCCTGGCCCAACAGTACGCAATCATCTCCTGCAACCATTTCATACGAACAGGGAGATCATGTACCCAAGCTATTAGTAAAAAGAAAAAAAAAAAAAAAACATCATGAAATAACCTTCCGATATTAAATAGGCACAAACTCATGTGAGATTTTTTCAGAGTCTGCCCAATCCTTAGGTGACTAGGCGGTCGTCTTAGACCCCGGCTCAAAAAGGACCCACTATAAAAAAAGCCTCAGACAAAATGGAAAGAAAAGAAATTCCTCCTGTAACTTTGCCCTAGGCCGGCCCACTACAAAAAGTGACCTCAAAGATAAAACCGCCCCCTTGGAGGAAACAAAAGTCCTGGTTCGGTGCATGGGCGGAAAAAAAACATTGGAAAACACGAAAAATTGCACATGTAAATAAGTATACCAATTCCGACCGTACAGTTGGTGAGCTCCACAAACTGAGACCGGGAGACGTGGAGGGCATCGGTGTTGGGGCTGTCGCTTGGTGCCCGTACTTCGACCCCCCTCACGTGGACCTGCGAACAACTGATTATTTTCAGATGCTTAGTTGGGCCGTTCTTCATCCTTATTCCGATCACCCAAACATCGTTGCACTCGACGAATACTAGCAGCTGATTTAAGGTCAATGACAACAAAGTTACCATTAAATTTCTTCAATATGTATCGATCATGTAATGCCTAAACTAATGACCTTCAAAGTTATTATTAAGAAAAAGGAATAAAATGGAAAGCAAGATGTTTGTATATATACTCACATTAGGGCGGTTCTTGCATCCCTATGGAGTGTGAAAGAGGATGGCAGATGAAACCAAAGAATCAGACAAATTGGTCAGATGATACAATTTTTTATAGGGATGAAGTATATTTATATTTGTCACCTTTTTTGCCACGCAGGCTCACCAAATGGCGCCATTGCCATCAATCTCGCCATTCCCGGCCACTGTAAGATTATTAACATTTCGAAATTCAAGCAAGTTTGCCACCTCATTCGTCCACACTTTGTTTGGCGCTACGATATTTTCATCAACCTGCATATATATGACAAATTATCTGCCGAATTTTATTTGGGTTCACTAAGTTGGTGTTTGAATATCTTCTCCATCTCTCACTCTCTCCCTTGCTCTCTCAAAACAATTTTTAAGGGCTTTGTGTATTACCTGGACATTAATCCAAGACTGGCACGGGCCTCGAAAGGTTATTTGGGTCAATAAAAAGGTCTTCTTTGCCGGGAGGAGAAGAATTGGATAATTAGAATCAGCGCAAGCTCCTACCCAAGCTTCCGAGAATGCCTTGAAACATATTGCATGATCGTGAGTAATCTTGCGATGATAACAAAATTCTTTACATCTATTTATATAGGGTGCTTGCTTCTCAAAATTCATTCAACAGGTAAGCGATGCAGGCACGCTTCTCATATATTTATCCATATTGGAGTATGAATGTCTATAGAAGCTATTTGGCTAAAATGCAAGCATGCAATGCATGCTGATATCTGAACACCGAAGAAGAATATGAGAATGGAATAGAAAATTAAAGCTATTGATGCCATAAAAAAAGAAGTGTAGAAGTAATGGTGGAAGTGTCATCACTCATTCCTGAAAAATGATGCAAGCCCTTGCTATGTCAAGCACTACAAAACGAACCATCTAAGGTTTGAATACAAAACTTTGTACATAGTAGAATGGGACCCATATAGCATATAGGATGCGTTGCACAATACTATGTAAAGACCACTCAAACACTGCCGCCATGTAACATACAAATAACACTTGTAATTATTTCTTAAGATAATAGAGTGGTACAAATTAGTCTTAAGCTGCTTTTGGTCGTAGGATAGAAAAATATGAGAAAGCATGCAACAGTGATGACTAGGATAAATTTATCCCATACTTCATCCATTTAATATCGCAACCAAATGCAGCCTAAGGAATATATCTTCTTACTTGTGTATCATTTGATTCGCCATCTCCAACAGCCCCAAAGCTAACCACATTGTAAGTTGGATTACTAGAGACAAACCGAAGAGCTAAGAACCACATTGCGACCACTGTTGCAATGGCCTGAGACACATGTAGAGGAATCTAAAGAATATGTCACAATTTACATCAAAAATAAAACAAATAAAGAAAAGAAAACAGGGAAGAATGGTAAGGAGGGAGGAGTAGCTCTCTGGCCTAGGCTATTACCATGTCTGGAATTTGTTGTTCCCTCGACGAAGACCAGTTTCTGGAGGTGCTGTCTTATAAAGAGGGCAAAGGCGTATGCATTAATTTGGTCATTAGTAAGGATTTATGCATGATGAATCAGTCGATACAAACACAATCTTTGCATATTTACTAAAAAAGTGAAAAGGAATCTTTATATCCCAAAAAAAAATATTTGCTCTCATTTGCACTAACTCCCTATTTTTTTTTTTTTTCCGACGGAATTAGCACTTACTTTAAACAACCGAACAAATAAGATTTGAGTGTAGGGAGATATAAAGAGAATACGGCATATGGAAATTCCATAATTGGAGAATAGTTAACAATGATACGTGGGCCATACATCTTTATGGTCCTTATAAAGAAATAGCAAAATATCATCATTGATCACCTAATAAGGACCTCCATTCACCGTGTTCCATAGAAGGGAAGAGGGAATGGTAGGGACTAGCTGTACATCTAGGAGGTTTTTTTTTTTTTTGGTAGCTATGTGGAGGTAGTTAAAAATGGTGATATGGCTGGGATTTTAGTTCCTTCTATTTGTTCCATCTTTTCCTTACATGTTTTAACAAAGATCTAGGATCCCCTGGGTGTGCAGTTTGCACGGCAAAATATTGTACCACACTTTATTGTTGCCATCAAGAGATGTATAGCTATGAACAACAACGTGCTATATATGATATGTAAAATTATATTGTATGATAGCCATCTCTTGATAGCGGCCATCGGAATAATCCAGCACTCTATAGTGCAATCGGCACACCATGGAGGATTCATGCTCTTTAACAAATGGGATGGAAACCAAATCTAGCTTTTAATACCCACGATCACACGTTGTAGCACTATTCTCATGTCGTCCAAGTTTGCAATTAAAGTATATCGATCTATATGCCATTAATATTTGTAGTACTAAATGCTCAGGGCCAAATGGGAGTATAGTTTGATAGAATTTGTAGCAATTTTGCTAATAAACAAACAGTAATACCAAAATCAATAGAATTTGGATATGCACTGATTCTCAAGTTCATGAATTATTCTGCTCGGAGTTGTTATTAATTATAGAGATAAAGATCATATTTGAAGTTACAAATGTAGCCTCTAGTAATTAAGGCAATGAGTTCTACTGGACCGAAATTACCCCTGCAATTACAAAAAAGATTGATGGCCACCTCTTGCACAGATGATCCATGTAAATCTACAAACTGCATGTTGCTTACTGCCATAGATAATTATCTTTCTTCCATGAATTAAAATAAAATTATGTTGCCCAAGGTGACAACCCAAAAGGGGGAGGGGGGGGATGAATTGGATTTTCTAAATTTTAATGCCTCAAATTAATTTTTTAAGTGAATGTGGTTTGGCCTATGTGATAATATAGGTACAGTAGAAACAATAGTAGTAAAGCTCTAAACAATTGTGATTAAGTCACTTTTAGAATTTAAGCTAGAGCAATTGCTTAAGTAAAAGAAATAAATCAAGAAGCACACAATGCAAACATAATCAAGTATAGTGATTCGGTGCACCCCAAAGCACCTAAGTCCACTTCCCAAGCATTTTCTTGGAAATTTACTATAATTCCTCGGATTACAGTTGAATTGTTTTCCGGGCTCACAATCCAAAAACCTTTACAATTGGTTTTACGGGATCACCAAGTAAGCTAACCGTTGGTTTTACGGGCTCACCAACAAACCTACACCATTGGTTTTACGGGCTCATCAACAAACCTATATGTTGGTTTTACGGGCTTACCAACAAACCTTACAACAAGATAAGTAAATCAAAGTATAAAGCTCCTTAATGAGCAAATAAAACAAATATGCATTAAGGAGAAGAAAAGAAAAATGTTATCTCTTTGAAGGCGCTTTTCTTTTCTTCGCTGAGATTGCTTCACTCTTCAATGGATTGGTTGAGCTCTTGAAGGTACTTAAATTCTTCTCAACAAACTTCTTTTGGGTTTGAACTTGAAGCAATATATTGAACTTTCTTGGATTTTTTTTCTTTTGAATGCACACTTAGATCCTCACCAAGATGCCTTCCTTTGATGAATAGTGGCTCTTAAATACTTCTCCAACCTCCAAAGATCACTTTTCTACCGTTGGAATGGAGAAAGTAGCCATTTATAGCCGTTGGAGACTTAAAAAATAATTCTGCAGATCTAGCCATTGGGCTGTCACCCGTGCTGGGGTCGGCTCAAGCTTTTCTGGGGTCAACTTCTGCTACAGTGGGGTCGGCCCCTGCTGGGGTCAGCCCTCTTAGAAAATCCAGAAGCTTGTTTTTCTAACTTTTCAGGTTGGGATCGACTCATGCTTTCTTGGGGTCGACCCATGCTACAGTGGGGTCGACCCAAGCTACAGTGGGGTCGGCTCTCTCAGAAATTTCAGAGATATGTTTTTTGAGTTCTCAAGCTGGGGTCGGCTCCACTGGGGTCGGCTCAAGGCTTCCTGGGGTCGGCTCAAGGCTTCCTGGGGTTGGCTCAAGAAGACTTGAGGTCGGTCCTCTCAATAATTTTTAGAAAGCTGTATTTTAATTTCAGAAGGCTGAAGCTGGGGTCGGCCCGAGCTTTTCTAGGGTCGACCCAAGTGGGGTCGGCTCCAAGTTTCTTGGGGTCGAGTGGGGTCGGCCTGAGTACTGTGCCTATTTTTCTAGAGTCGACCTGAGCCCTGTGCCAAGCGTGTCAAAGTGTGCCAAATGTATCAGATTGTGCCAGGGTCGACTCCAATTCTTCTGGGGTCGACTATAACTCTGATATTCTGCATCTTAAGGTTAGTTTAACACATGAGACCAATAAAAATATTGCAATTAATTTTGAATGCTTGGCACATAAAAAATTTCATCTCTTTGACTAGTAAAGAGATAGAATTGCCCCTTAACAATGAAACTTCACTCTTAACTTTGTTAAATTGAGATTTAGGTTTTTTTTCTCAAGTTCTTCTAATAAATTTATCCTTAGATGAATTCTTGAGAGTTGTTTTAAACGCACAAAAAGAGTGTATCAAGAATATATTGAGTATGTATCGCTTCTTTCTTCCTTGAATGTTTATATAGTTGATTGAGGATGATAATGTTATTTTGATGATTAACACAATCATTGAGGCTATATCAAATTAGAAATACAAATTAACTTGATACATCATTGATAAATGGCACACCCTCGATACACTCATGATACATTAGGATTATATGGTCAAAACCACTCTCAAGATTGATAAACGACATAAAATTTGTAATAGAGAATGGTAGAAAGCTCAAGAATTCATTTTGACAAAGTTTCACGTTAAAAATACCTAAAAGGGCAATTCGGTAATTTCCACTGTTAAGGGTATGAAACTTTATTGTGCCATGCATCATAATTTGCTTGGAATATCATATTGTTGTTTCAATGTGCATAACTAACCTTCAAAGTGCAGAAAACCCCAATTAGTTTGGAGTCGACCCCGATACGTTTGGCACGCCTTTGAAACACTTGGCACAAAGTAGGAGTCGACCCTAAAAGAGGTGGAGTCGATCCCGGCACATCAAGAAACATTCTGGCACATTCTAGCACTTATGGCACGGATGAACAGTACTTGGGTCGACCCAAGTGAAAGTCGAGTCGACCCCATCCTAAAGCCTCAAGAAAACAAGTCTCTGGAATCCCTGAGAGGGTCGACCCTAACTGAACTTGAGTAGACCCAACCTTGGGTCGACCCAACCTTGAGTCGACCCTAGAAAAAGTTGAGTCGACTCCAGATTGAAATGTCAAGAAAACAAGTCTCTGGAATCCCTGAGAGGGTCGACCCAAGTGAAAATTGAGTCGACCCAACTAATCCTTGAGTCGACCCAAAAAGAGTTGAGTCGACCCAAGTGAAGGAAGGCTGAAATACAAGGTTCTGGATTTTCTGAGAGGGCCGACCCAAGAAAAGCTTGAGCTGACCCAAGTCTGATGAACAGTAGTTTGGGTCAACCCCAGAAAAATTTGGGTCGACCCAAGCACGGGCAGAAGCATAACGGCTAGTTGTACAGAAGTACTTTTTGGACTTCCAACGGCTATAAACGGCTAGTTTCTTCAATCCAACGGTCAGGAAGGACTATTTGGAGGTTGGAGAAGTATTTAAGAGGGAGTATTCATCAGAGAAAGTAAGCTTGGGAAAATACATCAAGTGCATTCAAGAGAAAACCCTAGCAAGGCAAGCTTCATTCAATTGCTTCATTCCAAGAGCCAAAAGAAAGTGGTTGAGCAGATTTCAAGAAACATTAAGAGCTCCACCAACCCTTGAAGAGTGAAGCAATCTTGACAAAGAAGAGAAGAGCCTTATTAAAGGGATAACTATATTCTAAACTCTTCTTTGTTGCTCATAATTGTTTTATTTGCTCATTTAGGAGCTTTCATTCTTTACTTATTTATTCTTGTTGTAAGATTTGTTGGTAAGCCCGTAAAACCAACATTGTAGGTTGGTAAGCCCGTAAAACCAACGTAGGTTGTTGGTAAGCCCGTAAAACCAATGTAGGTTGTTGGTAAGCCCGTAAAACCAACGTAAGTTGTTGGTAAGCCCGTAAAACCAACGTAGGTTGTTGGTGAACCCGTAAAACCAATTGTGAAGGTTCGTTGGTGAGCCCGTAAAACCAACATAGGTTTTTGATGATCCCAAAAAACCAAAGTGTAAAGGTTTTTGGATTGTGAGCTCGGAAAATAATCCAACTGTAATCCGCGGAATTATAGTGAATTCCCAAGGGGTCGCTTGGGGAGTGGACGTAGGTGCTAAGGAGAGCACCGAACCACTATACTTCTTGTTGTTTGTATTGTGATTTGTTTAAGTTCACTAACTCATCATTTAACACAAGTAAGATAGTTAAAATTAAAAGAAACCAATTCACCCCCCCCTCTTGGCTTGTCACCTTGGGCAACAACAATGCAAACATACAAGAAATATAGTGGTTCGGTGCTCTCCTAAGCACCTACGTCCACTCCCCAAGCGACCCCTTGGGAATGCACTATAATTCCGCGGATTACAGTTGGATTATTTTCCGAGCTCACAATCCAAAAATCTTTACACTTTGGTTTTTTGGGATCATCAAAAACCTATGTTGGTTTTACGGGCTCACCAACGAACCTTCACAATTGGTTTTACGGGTTCACCAACAACCTACGTTGGTTTTACGGGCTTACCAACAACCTACGTTGGTTTTACGGGCTTACCAACAACCTACATTGGTTTTACGGGCTTACCAACAACCTACGTTGGTTTTACGGGCTTACCAACCTACAATGTTGGTTTTACGGGCTTACCAACAAATCTTACAACAAGAATAAATAAGTAAAGAATGAAAGCTCCTAAATGAGCAAATAAAACAATTATGAGCAACAAAGAAGAGTTTAGAATATAGTTATCCCTTTAATAAGGCTCTTCTCTTCTTTGTCAAGATTGCTTCACTCTTCAAGGGTTGGTGGAGCTCTTAATGTTTCTTGAAATCTGCTCAACCACTTTCTTTTGGCTCTTGGAATGAAGCAATTGAATGAAGCTTGCCTTGCTAGGGTTTTCTCTTGAATGCACTTGATGTATTTTCCCAAGCTTACTTTCTCTGATGAATACTCCCTCTTAAATACTTCTCCAACCTCCAAATAGTCCTTCCTGACCGTTGGATTGAAGAAACTAGCCGTTTACCTTGTGATTTTGACCTAACCGTCAAAGAGCCAAAGATCATGACAACTCAAATAAATAGTTTTCTAGAAGAGAGACAATTTATTAATAGACCTCCACTATTTAGTGGCATAAACTACATACATTGGAAAGCACGCTTGCGCATTTTCATTCAAGCATATAACTATGATTTATGGAGTATTATAGTCACTGGGCCACACACAAGCACTAATCATGATAAGGAAACGATTGAACAAAATTCAAAAGCAATGAAGCTGCTATATTGTGCATTAGATGAGAATGAGTTTAATTGCATATCTTCTTGCATAACTGCTAAAGATATATGGGATATGCTAGAGGCTAAATATGAAAGCACTAACAATTTTAGTGAATCTGAAATTAGCTCTGAAGAAGATGAGAGGCAAGCTGATATTGAAAATCTTTGCCTTGTGGCACACAAGGATGAGGTATGTATTGAAACACAAAGTGTCTCCTCTTCTGAATATGAAGTGTATGATAAAATTGAAAATAATTTTACACTTGATGAGTTACATGATGTATTTCTTGATCTAATGAAAGAACATAAGAAACTCATTTGTAAAAATAAGAACCTGAAGAATGAAAAGAAAATCCTAGTAAATGAAAAATTGAAACCTATTGTTGAAAGATTTACTTTCAGCTCTGAAAAGTTGAACCTAATGATAAATAATCAAAGGGCTGAATTTGATAAAGTTGGATTGGGATATCAGCCTTGGTGCATCCAAAAATCTTTCAAAAATATGCTTGTTAAAACAGTTTCTAATTATTTTAAACAGATTCTTATAATAATGATAAACATGAACAAAATCTAAGCAAAATCTCTTCTGTTGTTCCTAAATCTGTACATTACAAATTTGATGTACCTAAAAGGCAAAAATAGAAAACTGAAGATTTATCTACTATTCATGTTAGATCTATGTTTGTTAAATTTAACAAGAGGATGCATAAATACACTCCTTATAATCCTAAAATCTGCAAGCCTATGGACAAAATAGCTATTAAGAAAATATGGATTCCAAAAGGAACAATTATAGCTAACCTGCAAGGACCCAAAAGAGCTTGGGTTCCTTAGTTGAAAATATGATTATTTTTCAGCAGATGTGTCTAGCTATCTAAGGTTCTAATAAAAGATATTATCTGAACAATGGGTGCTCTAGACACGTGTTAAAGAATTGAATTTAAAATGTAATTAAAAAGAGTGTTTAAAATGAAAAGAAATAATAAAATAAGTAATTCTTGCATCTTCTCATATTGAAATTATTTTATTAGTTGATTAAAACATAATTTGCAAGTTTTAATCATTTTTGTGATATAAGTGATACTTTTGGTATGAAAAGAAAAGTTATCCAAATCACTCCATCTTTTTTTATTATGCTTTACTTATAGATGGATAATTTGGTAAATTAATTCTCCTAAAATAACTCTATGAATTTTCTATATGCTTGATTGAGAGTTCTTATCCAAGGCATTATCTTCTATTAATCATAGACATAAGAATATGTACTTAATATGCATTATAAATACTAATATCAAAGATTTTTTTGGCATATAAAGTTAACTTATGCTAGTATGGACCTAATTTCAAAAGACCTTGTCATTGGTTTACTTAGATTATCTTCTGTAAGGTCAAAGTTTGCTATGCATGTTAACTAAGAAAACAAACAAAAATCAATCTAAAGATGTTGTCCCCATCACTAAGTCTTCAGAGGCTTACATTAGTTTTGTTTTTGGCACTTAAATTGAAATATTTTCTGCGTTGGCACAAACTCATAAAAAGGGTTCAAATGAAAAAGATTTGCAAACTATGAAAATAAAGAAGTATCATGACATAGTTTTGAAAACCAATTTTTTATTAAGTTGTGTACAGAAAATAATATTGAATACAATTGGTTCTGCACCAAGAACATCGTAAGTAAAATACGGTTAATAGAATCCTTGAAAAAATAAAAAAGACAATGCTGTATGATAGTCATCTACTTAAATGATTTTTGTTAAAAGCTATCATCGTTGCGTGTCATATATATGGTTTCTATTGGATCTATTTTTGATGAAAACTTCTTTTGATCTTCTGAAAAATAGAAAATGATACGTTGCATATCTTTTATATCTTTCAGTCATACATGTTATGCTTGATATGTTCTTATGAAAATAATACCAAATATGATAAAACAAATATTTCTTTGGATATTACTCTTCAAACAATGCATATAAAATACTCAAGTGAAAAGATACTAGTTGCAGAAATATCAATTCATACTATTCTTATCAAAACTAGATCTTTTATTGAGAACATAGTTTATCATTTTGCTTTTACATCACAATCTGAGCCATAATCAAATTTTTAATAGAAATAACTACTTAAGACAATTTGATCAAAACTTAACTTGTATACCTTATTGATAATTATCTTAAGAAAATAGAATTTAAGCTAAATTAATTTTAAAAATTAGAAATTGATTTGATCTTGATAAATCTTTCTATTACCTCACATGCTTGTCCCTGAACCATCTTGGTTAATGAAACTATCTCTTTAGTTCAAGTGATATGTGCTTGCTTATATTTAGGCAATCTCTTGAGTAAAATGACTCAACTTTCAACTATTCTCATATCTTATGTTGAGTCATCTATTTGAGAAAAATGTTGTATGAATGTTTTGTATCTTGAAGAAACTAATGACTTTCTTTCAAGAAAGAAAAGGATTTTGTTAATAATGCAAGATCCTTGAGCAAGAAAATGAGAGATTTCAACTTGAAGGACACCTCCACGTAAGATACAATAAACATTCACATGCAAACAAGAAAGAGGACCTTCTTCAGCCAAAAGTTCATACATAAGAAATCTAGTTTGACTTGAAGAATGTAGAATGAATCGGTAATTTTAGATACCTCTCTCATAAATTAGCTGAGCAAAGTCAATAACTTAAATCTCATTGTGGCATGATTAAAATTTTTAATTATTAATTTCTTGATATCATGTCTATATATGTATTAATTGACTTATGGTTTTAGAAATTGTTTCATGGTTTGCTCAAACTAAAATATTTTTTTGCCTATATAATAACCATGAAATATACAAGTTTATGCTTAAAATTTTGATTTAAAATAACTTGTGAGAAGATATGAATCCTTGAGCATAATGAAAATGTTGTTTGCATGATATACATCTATATGATATACAAGATTATTTCTTTATTCTGCTCTTTCATGTAAATTACTTGAGAATAACAAAAAGAGAGAGAGATAAAGAAAAGAAAATGAACAATTATTCAAGGAAAGTAAAATCTAAGTAAAGGCAAATACTCCAATTTTTAGGAAAAGCAAAACAAGCATAATATATTTGGCACATTTGTGAGACTAATATGAGCATTCCTTTGAAAGAGATAAAATCCGTAATTAATTACAGAAAAAGTTTGAAGTAAACATTTTAACCCTTCTATATTGCTCATCATAGGGATGGTGCCAATGGGGAGGCTAGTGGTAGTACCCGGCACTATTTGACCCAACTATTCGGTGTAGGACATATTAGGGACGGCACAAGAGGGAGGCTAGTGGTAGTACCTCGTGCCCCTTCCAACTCCACCGGATAGGGAGCAAATAGAATATAGAGCATAGAAAAGTAAAACCGAAAAACAAATGAAGATAATCAAAATACTCATTGAGTGGTTAAAGAAAGAAATTAAAAAAAAAATTGGGGAATGAATGATAAATAAATAAAAATATATAAGAAGGTTGTGAAAAAGCAAATGAAGTTTCAATCACTTGAAAATACACCTTAAGGATAAAATCAGTGCTAAATTATATTTAAATAAGAAGAAATATAACTTATTCTTGGAAGATGAAAAAAAGTGATTGCTATAAATTTTGAAAAACTCTAGATCACTCTACATTCTTGATATTATAGAATGATTAAAAAAAAAAGGAATGCATCTTTTGAGGGGGAGCTTTAGATATTCAATCTAAATGCATTCTGTATCTTATCCAAAAAGTCACGCCCATTTGATAAATATCTTTTATATTTTATGGATTGATTTTGATGAACCTTCTTATATTGCATCACTTGCTTTAGTTATATAATAAGCTTATACCTTGAGATGAGTTCTATAAAGGTTGTCTTATCTCAAACCTTGAGCCTTATGAAAATATGCTGAAACTTATAGAAAATATATTTTCGAGATTAACAACTTGAATGTTTTATTGAACATTATCTTCAAACTCTAAACTCTCAAATGGGATAATTAATTAAGAGGGAGAAAAAAATTTCAGAGGGAGAGATCATATAGAACTTAATCGTGTAAATTCACATCTAAAGATGAGAGAAAGAATACTAAATGTAAAGTGGTATTAAACTTTGTGCTTCATTGAATATCTTTTGAAAGTTGGATTTCCATCTATATTCATCAGTAAATCATTTGTTTCTGAAAATTAATTGAAAAGGATTCCATCTGTCTTAGTATCGAAAATTTATCTTGGAATCTACTTATGAGTTCTTATTGGGTTGCACGTTAGTATTTCAATCCTGAACCAATTCATTTTAATTGATTTTGATGCTATGATCTTTAAAGGAGTAAAATAAAATCTTTTAAAAAAAAACTCTAAAAGAACTTTCAAAGTTTTGAATTTTATGTATCCTACATTGCATAAATTCATGTTTTGGTATCTATGCCCCAATACTTTTATATCATGAAAGAACTTTGAAGTCATTACGAATTAAGGATTCAACATAATCTTATGTTTTTCGAGTATATAAGTTTTGATCTTTATCTGCTCTTATACTATACTCTGAAAATTAATTAGATTGCTCTCATTTTGCTATATACTTATATATTTTAAAAAAAAATATTGGATTTTCATTCGTGCCTTCTTTGAATATTATTCTTGATACTTCTTAAAATATCTTGAAAAAGATTCCATCTACACTTGATTTGAAAACTATCTTTGGAATCTACATTTAGAGATCTCTTCTGGCTCATATCTTAAATGTCTCATTTTTAAAGCCAAACTTTTCATCCTTGATTTTGATGTGATCCAATCATAATTTTAAAACTATCTTAATTGGCTTTGATCTATACTCATGATCTTGCCCTGACAGTATTGTCTTGAGTCGCATAATTTATATTCTTGCAATAATTTGGCATGCAATGAATGAAATATTGTCTTGTGCTTAAATATTTCATTATTTTGCAATCTTTTTGATATTATCAAAAAGAAAAAAAAAAGAAATATCTGAGTATATGCTCATAGTGCTTTATGTTTTGAATTGAATATCAATCAGCTTAGATTGAAATATGTTGATTAATGTTAAAGCTGATTAACTCTAAAGCATTATCATGAAGTACGTTCTTAAAGTATCTCTCAAACTTTGTATTTGTTTTGACTCTTATTTGCTCTTTGTGGTAGTTTGTATTTCTTCTCTAAAACATAGTGCTTTTGGCATAGACAATGTTTCTCTTGAGTCATGATCTTTGTGATTGTCATAACAATACTATCCATTGCAATTCATTCTTTTTGATGATGACAAAAAGGGGGAGAAAGTATAAGAGAGAAACTAGAAGCAAATTCTATAAGAAAGATAATTCTATAAACAAAGATCGTATAAGGAAGAAAATATAAAAGGTATATATTGTATACTTACGGGGGAGACATGTATTATACACTTAAGGGGGAGACATTCAACAAAAAAAATATAAAAGGTATATATTGTATACTTACGGGGGAGACATGCATCATACACTTAAGGGGGAGACATTTAACAAAGAGAAAATCTGAATCTGGCATATAATCATAGAGATTTTTCTTGCCTCGATACATGACTTGAAACTCTTGCTTTGACACAAACTTTTGAAAATTTTGTCTTAATGAAATACAAGAGTAAGGGGGAGCAAAGCTAAAACTCATTTGGCATCCATTTGGATAGGATAGGGGGAGCTCTTGGTTCATTTATACAAACTCTAAATAAGACTATTTTGAAACTCTTGAACCAAAAGTACTTTATGAATATTAAATCTAACTTTTCATATGAATGCAAATTTGCTTACACTCAATGTTTTGTAATCATCAAAAAGGGGGAGATTGAGGATGATAATGTTATTTTGATGATTAACACAACCATTGAGGCTATATCAAATTAGAAATATAAATTAACTTGATACATCATTGATAAATGGCACACCCTCGATACATTCATGATACATTAGGATTATATGGTCAAAACCACTCTCAAGATTGATAAACGACATAAAATTTGTAATAGAGAATGGTAGAAAGCTCAAGAATTTATTTTGACAAAGTTTCACGTTAAAAATACCTAAAAGGGCAATTCGGTAATTTCTACTGTTAAGGTATGAAACTTTATTGTGCCATGCATCATAATTTGCTTGAAATATCATATTGTTGTTTCAATGTGCATAACTAACCTTCAAAGTGCAGAAAACTCCAATTAGTTTGGCGTCGACCCCGATACGTTTGGCACGCCTTTGGAACACTTGGCACAAAGTAGGAGTCGACCCTAGAAGAGGTGGAGTCGATCCCGGCACATCAAGAAACATTCTGGCACATTCTAGCACTTATGGCATGGATGAACAGTACTTGGGTCGACCCAAGTGAAAGTTGAGTCGACCCCATCCTCAAGCCTCAAGAAAATAAGTCTCTGGAATCTCTGAGAGGGTCGACCCTAACTGAACTTGAGTAGACCCAACCTTGGGTCGACCCAACCTTGAGTCGACCCAACCTTAAGTCGACCCTAGAAAAAGTTGAGTCAACCCCAGATTGAAATGTCAAAAAAATAAGTCTCTGGAATTTCTGAGAGGGTCGACCCAAGTGAAAATTGACTCGACCCAACTGATCCTTGAGTCGACCCAAAAAGAGTTGAGTCGACCCAAGTGAAGGAAGGCTGAAATACAAGGTTCAGGATTTTCTGAGAGGGCCGACCCAAGAAAAGCTTGAGCTGACCCAAGTCTGATGAACAATGGTTTGGGTCGATCCCAGAAAAGTTTGGGTCGACCCAAGCACGGGCAGAAGCATAACGGCTAGTTGTGCAGAAGTACTTTTTGGACTCTCAACGGCTATAAATGACTAGTTTCTTCAATCCAACGGTCAGGAAGGACTATTTGGAGGTTGGAGAAGTATTTAAGAGGGAGTATTCATCAGAGAAAGTAAGCTTGGGAAAATACATCAAGTGCATTCAAGAGAAAACCCTAGCAAGGCAAGCTTCATTCAATTGCTTCATTCCAAGAGCCAAAAGAAAGTGGTTGAGCAGATTTCAAGAAACATTAAGAGCTCCACCAACCCTTGAAGAGTGAAGCAATCTTGACAAAGAAGAGAAGAGCCTTATTAAAGGGATAACTATATTCTAAACTCTTCTTTGTTGCTCATAATTGTTTTATTTGCTCATTTAGGAGCTTTCATTCTTTACTTATTTATTCTTGTTGTAAGGTTTGTTGGTAAGCCCGTAAAACCAACATTGTAGGTTGGTAAGCCCGTAAAACCAACGTAGGTTGTTGGTAAGCCCGTAAAACCAATGTAGGTTGTTGGTAAGCCCGTAAAACTAACGTAGGTTGTTGGTAAGCCCATAAAACCAACGTAGGTTGTTGGTGAACCCGTAAAACCAATTGTGAAGGTTCGTTGGTGAGCCCGTAAAACCAACATAGGTTTTTGATGATCCCGAAAAACCAAAGTGTAAAGATTTTTGGATTGTGAGCTCGAAAAATAATCCAACTGTAATCCGCGGAATTATAGTGCATTCCCAAGGGGTCGCTTGGGGAGTGGACGTAGGTGCTTAGGAGAGCACCGAACCACTATATTTCTTGTATGTTTGCATTGTTGTTGCCCAAGGTGACAAGCCAAGAGGGGGGGGGTGAATTGGTTTCTTTTAATTTTAACTATCTTACTTGTGTTAAATGATGAGTTAGTGAACTTAAACAAATCACAATACAAACAACAAGAAGTATAGTGGTTCGGTGCTCTCCTTAGCACCTACGTCCACTCCCCAAGCGACCCCTTGGGAATTCACTATAATCCCGCGGATTACAGTTGGATTGTTTTCCGGGCTCACAATCCAAAAACCTTTACACTTTGGTTTTCCGGGATCACCAAAAACCTATGTTGGTTTTACGGGCTCACCAACGAACCTTCACAATTGGTTTTACGGGTTCACCAACAACCTACGTTGGTTTTACGGGCTTACCAACAACCTACGTTGGTTTTACGGGCTTACCAACAACCTATGTTGGTTTTACGGGCTTACCAACAACCTACGTTGGTTTTACGGGCTTACCAACAACCTACAATGTTGGTTTTACGGGCTTACCAACAAACCTTACAACAAGGAGTTTAATAAACAAAGTAAGAATATTTAAGCTCCTAGATGAGCAAATATAACAATATAATCTACAAAGAAGAGTTTAGAGAATAGTTATCGCTTGATGTGACTTCTCTCTTCTTTGTCAAGGATGTTTCACTCTTCAAGGGTGGATGGAGCTCTTAATGACTCTTGGAATCTGCTCAACCACTTTCTTTTGACTCTTGAATGAAGCTCTTGGATGAAGCTTGCCTTGCTAGGGTTCTCTCTTGAATGCACTTGATGTATTTTCCAAAGCTTACTTCCTCTGATGAATACTCCCTCTTAAATACTTCTCCAACCTCCAAATAGTCCTTCCCGACCGTTGGATTGAAGAAACTAGCCGTTTATAGCCGTTGGGAGTCCAAAAAGCACTTCTGCACAACTAGCCGTTATGCTTCTGCCCGTGCTTGGGTCGACCCAAACTTTTCTTGGGTCGACCCTCTCAGAAAACACAGAAACTTGAAATTTCAGCCTTCCTTCCCATGGGTCGACCCAACCATTCTTTGGGTCGACTCAAAGTTCACTTGGGTCGACTCAACTTCTTCTTGGGTCGACCCTTTCAGTAATTCCAGAGAACCATTTTCTGTCTGCCTTTCTGTCTTGCCTTTGGGTCGACCCTCTTAGGGTTTGGGTCGACTCAAGCTTGGGTCGACTCAACCACTGTTTGGGTCGACCCTCTCAGTAAATCCAGAGAACATATTTCTTTCATGTTTTGAGGTTCTTGAAGTTTGGGTCGACTCATGCTTACCTTGGGTCGACCCAACTCACTGTTCATCTGTGCCAATTTTGCAGAAGTGTGCCAAATGACTTCTTGATGTGCCGAGGTCGACCCAATCAACCTTTGGGTCGACTCAATCTACACTTTGCTGCATCTCAAGGTTAGATTCATTCAAATGAACAAAGACATGTATCTTTATCAATTTATACAAATATACTGAGAGTAACAGACTTATAAATGAAGTATCGTTTTAACTTATAACATACTCTTGTTAAATGCTTGTTAATCATCAAAATAACACTATCATCCTCAATCTCCCCCTTTTTGATGATTACAAAATAAATAGTATGAACCTATTGATACTTGTCTTTAAAATCAGTTTTTGAAAGGGCTTAACTTGCTGAATTTCAGCTTTTCATATATAAGAGTGAAGTCTCCCCCTATATCATTCAAATGTTGCCAATTTGACTTTTTGAATTACTCCCCCTTTCATTTATAATTCATTAAAGATGAAACTCCAAAAATTTGAGATAAAACATGAGTTTCAGGTTATGTATCGAGGTGTGAAAGGTGCGTGCCAAATTCTGAAATTATATGTGCCAAATTCTGAAATTTGATATAAATTTTTGACTTGATCATTTTCATTGTTGCAAATTGCTCCCCCTTGAATGTATATGCTTTCCTATATGATTTTCAATTTGTTTTACAAATTATTTCTCTTTCTTTCTTTACTTCTCCTCTTATTACTCTATCTTTACTTCTCCCCTATTACTCTTTCTTTACTTATCTCCCTTTTTGTTACTCTATTTACTCTATCTTTACTTCTCCCCTATTACTCTTTCTTTACTTCTCCCCCTTTTTGTTATCATCAAATAGGTACATGGGAAAGGACACAATAACAAACATTCAAACTTCATTGATCAAAATAGGAACATTTTAGTACAATCATGCCAAAAACAAAAGCAAATACAATGTTCCTCAATCAAGGTTCAAAATACATGATCAACACAAAATACATATGAGAACTAGATACATATCCTAGGCTCTAAACAAGATCGTGAGACTCTCCCGGATCGCTTGGCTACGGCTCTCTTGGGTCCCATTTCTCCAAGATATTGAAGTAATCTACTGTTTGGAGATGATTGAAGAAGATTTGAGAGTGGAAAATAGGGTTTTCGGAAGAGGACAAAGGGTAAACAGTGCCCTAGATAGCTCACGGGTCCCCCTTTTAACAGTGGGGTCCCGACGTTGGGTCGACTCAAGAATTTTCTTGGGTCGACTCAACGTTGGGTCGACCCTATTTTGGGTTGGGTCGACCCAAGTTCAGAAATTTTTCCTTTCTCTTCTTTTTCGCTTCTAAAAATTTTCCTTGCTTCCAATCCTTACAAATTCTTTCTGGGACAATGATACATGAGTAAGGAATCTATAGATTACAAGTTTGACTCATGTTTCATAGGTTTTTAGAAATGGGAGGAATGTATCATGAGACTGCTTGCTCCCTTTTATATCTCTTCAATAAAAAGGATCACATATGCCTAATTCCCTCCTTAGCATGCAGAATCTATCTTCACTCAAGGGTTTTGTGAATATGTCGGCTAATTAATTTTCAGTCCATATATGCTTAATACATATGTTTCCATTTTGTACACGATCCCTAATAAAATGATATCTTATTTCTATGTGTTTGGCTTTAGGAATGAGATATTAAGGATGTAAGCCAGAAGTGATCTCTAAATGTAGATTCCAAAGATAGTTTTGAAATCAAGTGTAGATGGAATCTTTTTCAAGTTATTTCAAGGAGTATCAAGAATAATATTCAAAGAAAGCACGAATGAAAATCCAATACCCCATTTTTTTTTTAATATATTAAGTATATAGCAACATGAGAGCAATCTAATTAATTTTTAGAGTATAGTATAAGAGCAGATAAAGATCAAAACTTAAATACTCGAAAAACATAAGATTATGTTGAATCCTTAATTCTTAATGACTTCAAAGTTCTTTCATGATATAAAAGTATTGGAGCATAGATACCAAAATATGAATTTATGCAATGTAGGATACATAAAATTCAGGGCTTTGAAAGTTCTTTTAAAGCTCTCTTAAAGACTTTCTTTTACTCTTTTAAAGATCATAGAATCAAAATCAATTAAAATGAATTGGCTCAGGATTGAAACACTAAAGTGTAAGCCAATAAGAACTCATAAGTAGATTCCAAGATAAATTTTCGAAACTAAGACAGATGGAATCCTTTTCAATTAAATTTTCAGAAATAAATGATTTACCGATGAATACAGATGGAAATTCAACTTTCAAAAGATATTCAATGAAGCACAAAGTTTAATACCACTTTACATTTAGTATTCTTTGTCTCATCTTTAGATGCGAATTTATACGATTAAGTTCTATATGATCTCTCACTCTGAAATTTTCTTTCTCCCCGTTAATTAATCATTCCATTTGAGAGTTTAGAGTTTGAAGATAATTTTCAATAAAGAGATTGAGTATTTAAAGCTTCCCCTCAAAAGATGCATTTTCTTTCAAACCTTTTTTTTTTGTTCTTCTATAATATCAAGAATGTAGAGTGATCTAGAATTTTTCAAAATTTATAGCAATCACTATTTTTTAATCTTTCAAGAATAAATTATATTTCCTCTTATTTTTTTGAATATGTATGGAAATATTAATCAGAAAATAATTCTTTTGAAGCTCAAATTTCTTTCAAAAGTAATTATATTTTCTTTCCTATAAGAATTATTGAAGTGAGTTGAAATATTTTAAGCTTTAGGATCATTAACTCTCTTCTTAAAAATAGCTTTTCTTTTTAATGATAGAAGCATTTAATTATGTAGGAGTGTATATTCAAAATATTAATTTCTTAGTTATAGTTTTTCAGCAAAGTATATATGAAGCACCATAAATCTTTTTAATATCAAAATAATATCATATGTTTAGAACCATTTATTTGCAATCAAGATCATTGAAAAATACATCATTTAGACCAATTTTAATAAACTTTTAAGATAGAAAATGATATGTTTCAGATGCGTATCGGAGCAAACAATTAAGGCATCAAAATTAATTCTATTTTTCTTAGACCGTAGTTTTCATCCAGGAATCCTATTGAGTTATTCTCCAAAATGATGCAATCATTGAAGCATATAATGAAAGTTACAAAAATGCAATGATAGAAGCATTTTTTTTTAAAATTAAGTTTAAGCTTTTATACAAAATCAGATTCTGAATTTCATAAAAATTTTCAAGGAAGCTTTCAGAATTATAATTTGAGATATGCATCTTCTACATTGTAGCTCATCTTAAGTTATTAAGATTGAAAACACATATTTCAAAAGTATTAGAACATATTCAGAATCTTTGTAATTAACATTTAATTTGGGCACAAATTGGAGCAATTTAACAAGTATCAGGATATTATGTACCAATGTTAGGCAAGATAAGAGATAAATCAGAATCAATTCATTTTGCCTAATTTGCAAATTCAAATTATGTTTTTCTTTTATTTTTCAAAATATATTCATTAAAACAGAATGATGTTGTTGTTGGTAATAACATGTTTCAATCAAATTTTATAGGCATGAAGCATTACAAGTTATATTTAGGAAAGATCTTTGTTATTTGAATATTGAAAACACATAATTCAAAATATCATGTCACATGCAAAACATAATATGCATTAAGTCATAACATTATGTATTAAAACATTAAGAGCAAGCATGTCAAGGATCAAAATTTATTCTTTTCAAATAAACTCTCCTTATTTATATATAATTCTACACTGATTTTATCCTTAAGGTGTGTTTTCAAGTGATCGAAACTTCATTTGGCTTTTCACAAGCTTTTTATATACTTTCATTTATCTTGTCATTCATTTCCTCATTTTTGAATTTCTTTCTTTAACCACTTAGTGAACATTCTAATCTTCATTTCTTTTGGTTTTACTTTTCTATGCTCTATACTCTATTTGCTCTCTATCCGGTGGAGTTGGAAGGGGCACGAGGTACTACCACTAGCCTCCCTCTTGTGCCGTCCCTAATCTGCCCTACACCGAATAGTTGGGTCAAATAGTGTCGGGTACTACCACTAGCCTCCCCATTGGCACCATCCCTATGATGAGCAATATAGAAGGGTTAAAATGTTCATTTCAAACTTTTTCTATAATTAATTACGGATTTTATCTCTTCCAAAAGGAATGTTCATATTAGTCTCACAAATGTGCCAAATATATTATGCTTGTTTTGCTTTTCCTAAAGATTGGAGTATTTGCCTTTACTTAGATTTTACTTCCCTTGAATAATTGTTCATTTTCTTTTCTTTATCTCTCTTTCTTTTTATTATTTCAAGTAATTACATGAAAGAGCAGAATAAAAAATTAATCTAATATGCTGCATATAAATATATACCATGCAAACAGCATTTTCATTATGCCCAATGATTCATAGCTTATCACAAGTTATTTTGAATTAGAGGTTTGAGGCATAAGCTTGTGTATTTCATGGTTATGCATTATATAGGAAAAGGTAAACTTCAATTTAATCACACCATGAAACAATTATTACTAGTATGAGAATGAAGCATGATATCAAGATGATCAGCAATTAAAGGTTTAATCATGCTACCATATAATTTCAGACTATTGATTTTGCTCAACTAACTCACAAGAGAAGAGTTTAGATTACCAGTGCATTTAGCATTCTTCAAGCCAAATACCTTTTAGATTCTTTACACCCTTGGCTGAAGAAAATCTCTCCCCTTTTTTTTTATTTGCAAGGGAATGTTTATTGTATCTTTCATCGATGTGTCCTTCAAGTTGAAATTTCTTGCTCATAAATTCTGTATCATTAGCAAAATCTTTTTCTTTTCTTGAAGGCAATTCATTAGGTTCTCTAGGATACAAAAATATTCATACAACATATTTCTTAACTAGATGACTCAACATGAGACATGACAATAATTGAATTTGAGTCACTTTACTCAAGAGATTGCCTAAGTATAAGCAAGCACAAGTCACTTGAACTAAAGAGATAACTTCATTAAGTAAAATGGTTCAAGGACAAGCATGTGAGGCAATAGAAAGATTCATTAAAGTTAAATCAAAATTTTTTTTTGTTTTTCAGAATCAATTTAACTTAGATTCTATTTGCATAAGATAATTATCAATAAGACGTGCTAGCTAAGTTTTAATCAAATTATCTTAAACAGTTGTTTCTATCAAAATTCAGATTGTTACATAGAATCAAAATGATAAACTATTTTCTCAATAAAGGATCTAGTTTTAATAAGAATAGTATGAATTGATATTTCTACAACTAGTATCTTTTCATTGAATATTCTATATGCATTGCTTGAAGAGTAATATCCAAAGAAACACTGTTTTATCAGATTTGGCATATCTTTCATTGTTGAGAGCATAACATGTACAATTGAAAAACATGAAAGTGTGCAACATTTGATTTTCTTTTTTTTTTGAGTTCACAAGGGGTTTTCTTCAAACATAGATCTAATAGAAACTTTATAATATGACAAGCTGTGATGATAGCATTAATTAAAAGTTACTATCACAAAGCATTGTTATTACACAAATTTTCCAAGGGTTCTATTTTTATGTTTTTATAACCCTATATGCGATGGTGTTCTTGGTGCAAGCACAATTATATTTAATACCATTTTCTGTATAAACTTATCAACAAATTGGTTTTCAAATTTGTGCCATGAATTTTCACAGTTTGCAAACCTTTTTCATTTGAAACCTTTTGTAAGTTTGTGCCAAAGCAGAAAATATTTCAATTTAAGTGCCAAGAATAAAACCAACATTAGCTTTGAGAAATCATCCATAATTACAAAATTAGAGAGCTTATCTCCTAGGTTCACAATCCTAGAGATCCAAATAAGTTCATATGGAGAATTTTCAAAGGCTAAAAGGTGGAAACAATGTTTTCAGATTTAGAAATGATTCTAGTTTATTTTTCTAGATGACATACATAGCAAACTTTGACCTTGCAAAAATTAATCTAAATGAACCAATGACAAGGTCTTTGGAGATTAAGTCTATACTAGTATGAGTTGATTTTATATGCCAAAACTAGACTCTTTAATCTTGGTATTCTTAATGCATATATTTAAAAAAAATATACCAAGTAGACATTCTTATGTTTATAATCAATAGAAGATAATGCCATGGATAAGAACTCTCAATCAAGCATATAGAGAATTCAAAGAGTTATTCTAGGAGTATTGACTAAGCAAATTATCCATCAATAACTGAAGCATAATATAGAAAGATGGAGTGATTTGGATATATTTTCTTTTCATACCAAAAGTATCACTTATATCACAGAAATGATTAATACTAGCTACAATTTCAATATGAGAGGATGCAAGGATTACTAATTTCATTATTTCTTCCATTTTAGTCACTCTTCTTAATTGTATTTTAAGTCTCATTCTTTAATATATGTCTAGAGCACCCAATGTCTAAATTAACATCTTTTGTTGGAGCCTTGAGTGCTAGACACATCTGCAGAAAATATTTAGATTTTCAACTTAGG
The DNA here is from genome assembly GCF_051530095.1 of Phoenix dactylifera. Lineage (NCBI taxonomy): Eukaryota > Viridiplantae > Streptophyta > Magnoliopsida > Arecales > Arecaceae > Phoenix > Phoenix dactylifera. The sequence goes on along the minus strand of NC_143204.1, from coordinate 9,504,408 downwards.
AACCCAAGCTCTTTTGGGTCCTTGTAGGTTAGCTATAATTGTTTCTTTTGGAACTCATATTCTCTTAATAGCTATTTTGTTTATTAGTTTGCAGGTTTTAGGATTACAAGAAATGTATTTCTGCATACTCTTATTAAATTTAACAAACATAGATTTAACATGAGTAGTAGATAAACTTACAATTTTCTGTTTTTGCCTTTTAGGTTCATCAAATTTGTAATGTATAGATTTAGAAACAACAGAAGAGATTTTGCTTAGCTTTTGTTCCTGTTTATCAACATTATAAGAATCTGTTTTAAAATAATTAGAAACTGTTTTAACAAATATATTCTTAAAAGATTTTTGGGTGTACCAAGGTTGATATCCCAATCCAACTTTATCAAATTCAGCTATTTGATTATTTATCATTAGGTTTAATTTTTCAGAGCTGAAAGTAAATCTTTCAACAACAGGTTTCAATTTGTCAACTTCTTTAGTTAATCTTCTATTATCTTCTGAAAGCAATTCATTATTTTTCTTAAGTTTATCATAGCTTTCAGTGAGAAGTTGGTTTTTCTGATTTAGTTCTTTATTTTTCTCAATTAAGATTTTAGTTTCATTAGTATGTTTCTTAATTAATGTTTCATAATAATTAGACAATTTCAGTTTTTCATTTCCTAGGGTTTTCTTTTCATTCGTTAGGTTCTTATTTTTACAAATGAGTTTCTTATGTTCTTTCATTAGATCAAGAAATTCATCATGTAACTTATCAAGTGTAAAATCATTTTCAATTTTATCATATACTTCATATTCAGAAGAGGAGACACTTTGTGTTTCAATACATACCTCGTCCTTGTGTGCCACAAGGCTTAGGTTCTCAATATCAGCTTGCCTCTCATCTTCTTCAGAGCTAATTTCAGATTCACTAAAAATGTTAGTACTTTCATATTTAGCCTCTAGCATATTCCATATGTCTTTAGCAGTTATGCAAGAAGATATGCAATTAAACTCATTCTCATCTAATGCACAATATAACAGCTTCATGGCTTTTGAATTTTGTTGAGCCATTTCCTTATCATGATTAGTGCTTGTGTGTAACCCATTGACTATAATACTCCATAGATCATAGTTATGTGCTTGAATGAAAATGCGCATGCGTGCTTTCCAATGTGTGTAGTTTATGCCATTAAATAATGGAGGTCTATCAATTAATTGTCCCTCACTCATAGAACATCCCACTTGGGTTGTCATGATCTTTAACTCTTGATTGTGAGATCAATAATTACTATTGGAGCACCTTGCTCTGATACCACTTTGCCCAAGGTGACAAGCCAAAAGGGGGGGTGAATTGGTTTCTTTTAATTTTAACTATCTTACTTGTGTTAAATGATGAGTTAGTGAACTTAAACAAATCACAATACAAACAACAAGAAGTATAGTGGTTCAGTGCTCTCCTTAGCACCTACGTCCACTCCCCAAGCGACCCCTTGGGAATTCACTATAATTCCGCGGATTACAGTTGGATTATTTTCCGGGCTCACAATCCAAAAACCTTTACACTTTGGTTTTCCGGGATCACCAAAAACCTATATTGGTTTTACGGGCTCACCAACGAACCTTCACAATTGGTTTTACGGGTTCACCAACAACCTACGTTGGTTTTACGGGCTTACCAACAACCTACGTTGGTTTTACGGGTTTACCAACAACCTATGTTGGTTTTACGGGCTTACCAACAACCTACGTTGGTTTTACGAGCTTACCAACAACCTACAATGTTGGTTTTATGGGCTTACCAACAAACCTTACAACAAGGAGTTTAATAAACAAAGTAAGAAGATTTAAGCTCCTAGATGAGCAAATATAACAATATAATCTACAAAGAAGAGTTTAGAGAATAGTTATCGCTTGATGTGACTTCTCTCTTCTTTGTCAAGGATGCTTCACTCTTCAAGGGTGGATGGAGCTCTTAATGACTCTTGGAATCCGCTCAACCACTTTCTTTTGACTCTTGAATGAAGCTCTTGGATGAAGCTTGCCTTGCTAGGGTTCTCTCTTGAATGCACTTGATGTATTTTCCAAAGCTTACTTCCTCTGATGAATACTCCCTCTTAAATACTTCTCCAACCTCCAAATAGTCCTTCCTGACCGTTGGATTGAAGAAACTAGCCGTTTATAGCCGTTGGGAGTCCAAAAAGCACTTCTGCACAACTAGCCGTTATGCTTCTGCCCGTGCTTGGGTTGACCCAAACTTTTCTTGGGTCGACCCTCTCAGAAAACACAGAAACTTGAAATTTCAGCCTTCCTTCCCATGGGTCGACCTAACCATTCTTTGGGTCGACTCAAAGTTCACTTGAGTCGACTCAACTTCTTCTTGGGTCGACCCTCTCAGTAATTCCAGAGAACCATTTTCTGTCTGCCTTTCTGTCTTGCCTTTGGGTCGACCCTCTCAGGGTTTGGGTCGACTCAAGCTTGGGTCGACTCAACCACTGTTTGGGTCGACCCTCTCAGTAAATCCAGAGAACATATTTCTTTCATGTTTTGAGGTTCTTGAAGTTTGGGTCGACTCATGCTTACCTTGGGTCGACCCAACTCACTGTTCATCTGTGCCAATTTTGCAGAAGTGTGCCAAATGACTTCTTGATGTGCCGAGGTCGACCCAATCAACCTTTGGGTCGACTCAATCTACACTTTGCTGCATCTCAAGGTTAGATTCATTCAAATGAACAAAGACATGTATCTTTATCAATTTATACAAATATACTGAGAGTAACAGACTTATAAATGAAGTATCGTTTTAACTTATAACATACTCTTGTTAAATGCTTGTTAATCATCAAAATAACACTATCATCCTCAATTGTGTATTGTCTTACTTTACTACAATTACTTACTCATCAATTAACTCGATTAAGGAATCAAAATTTAGAAAAACCCAATTCACCCCCCCTTTTGGGTTGTCACCTTGGGCAACATTGATCAATTTAGTTAATGGCATGACCACTTCCATACGGCCTCAATGACTTTGTAAGCATCAAAATAACACTAGGATCCTCAAATTAGAAGCAAAAGTCATTAGAACAAGTACAACAATAATTCACTCATAAAAGGAAATACAATTTATGCAATAATAATCATTAGAACAAAAATTGTCAATTTTACTTTAAATGGGAAATTATAATTAAAATTGCTAGCTAAATGACATATCAATAGTGTTTGCCGTCGTTAGTCTCTCTCATTCCATCTAAGGGAACTAGCATGCTAGAGAACAAGCTAGCGCAAGTGAGGTGGCAGAGATATACTATGTGGTGTGCTTGCTGCCAACATCTAATCGGCCAGAAAGATGAAGATCGAAAGGAGGATAGAGAGCAATTTGGGTCCAAGTGTCGTGACCTTCAAAGACTTTCGCCACAATCATACCATCTTTTGAAGGAGATAGGTCTGGATAGTGATAGAGGTGTAGCACGTACTGGTTTACAATAGTAGAGATTCTAATTTACACCTATACTCAAAGTAAAAACTACTAGAAAATTAAGAGTTAAGATAAGATAAAATGCAATTGTTGAAGGATCCCTTACAAAGTAGAATTTCTACTTACATATACCAGCAAATATTAACTACAAACTTTGATGATTCCTGCCTTTTCTAGTTGCATTTCAAGGAAGCCAGAAAACTCATGACCCCCGAATATCTCAATTGGTTATGGTAGAGGGGGCCCACCAAGCTTGATAAGGTGATGTTTGGATGTGTGCACAACTATTCTACCGATGTTGGGCTAGCTAGAAAGGTGGGAATTGAATGGAGGATAGAGAGCAGCATGGATCTAAGTACCTTGACCTTGAAGAACTTTCGCCATCATTATGATATCATTCGAAGGATATTGAAATGGATAGAGATGTAGTGCTAGGCTACTAGAGATAAGTATATGCTGAGCTATAATAGGGGTATAGCGCTGGGCTATATTAAAGATATAGTATTGGACTAAGGTAGAAAGCTAAGGTATACTTACTCTTAGGATAAATGACAAAAGTAAAGAAAAAGATAAGATAAATAGTTTGGATTGATTGTCGAAGGTTTTCAATATAGCATAAATTTCTACTTATTTATATTAATACATAATAATTGGACTCAAGTACAATAACTATCCACTCTGATAGTTGCTTCCTATATATAATCTTCACTCTTGATAGTTCTAGTAATTGTTCCTAATCATCTTTCTACTATGCACATATACAAATATGATCATTCTGTAACTATCAAATTGATAGCAATTAGTTATCAGCATGATGTAGCTTGTCTTGGATGTCGCCCCTCACTTGACTTACAATACAATCCTCTATTCTTGAAAATCTGAGACCAGTATGACTGCCTCGGTCTTCTATTGACCAGTGGCTCAAAACATGACCTTTCGTCCTGCTTTTTTACCTCAGGGCTGAATTTTATCTATTCAGCCTGGGTTCTTTATCCTTAATATGATTTTACAGCTAACTCTACCCAATCTTAGTAAAGTCATGTGATTCTCATCTACTCCAATTCTATCACCTTAATCCATATTGCAGTTACTTTAGCTGCCAATTTGATTGTTGATATGCAGTATAAAATCATGTCGAAAAAAGTCTTAGGGAAAAAGGAATCTCCACACCTTGATCAAGCATGAGGGTTGCCAGCGGCACCGACATCCCATCCCCAACCTCCTTCTTGATTGGTTCTAGTGGATGAATGGTGTTTTCATCTCACATCTTATTGGCCATTGATCAACTAGGTAATGGGATGTTCTAGTCACCACATCTGTTGTTATGAGTATAGTGCTTAGAAGTTCAAATCTTTAATGCTTTTTGGAATTGTTGCATGTCCTTCTTAACCCCTATAGATCCATCTCTTCTCTTTTAAAGATGGGCTAGCTAAACTAGATTGCTTCCCTTCAAAGTAGTTCACTCCCTAAGGAACTACAATCGATTAGAATCCTCTAAGGACTCGATAATACGCGATGCTAAAACCTTTTTTAAAGAGCTTAAGGAATTCACTGCTTTCAATAGTTCTTTCTCTCTTCGTCTTCTCTAAGCTTCTCAACTTCAATAACAAGAATAGACAAGATCCTACTGTCCTCCATACTCTTACCAGCAGGAAATAAGAGGAGCTAGAGCATTTAAGGATTCTATAATTGATGGAACCTTGGGTACAAACCCAAGAACATTTTGGCCTTTGTGTATCAGGCCCCACCTTTAGATCCCCAATTCCTCAACTATTTCTTCTATCTTCCTGCACCATCCCAAAGAAACATTCCTTATGAGAGGCCTGACTTTAGAGCTTTAATCTGGAAAAACCTCAATCACTATTGGCCATGGCCTCTTCAACATGACCTTTGGAACCAATGGTTTGACCATATCTTCCAACAAAAGTCATCTATTTTGGAGAAGAATGGTCTATTCAAAATCTTGGCATTTTCTTGTTCTCTCCTAACAGCCAACCTACCATTACTTTTTGCCGATTTATATATTTGGTCCAATTTGACCAACACATTTCATCTTAATCATGGACTGCGACTAGCCTGACCCTCTAGGATCTAGGTATTCTTTTTTGACCTCAAGCTTCTAGGGATTTTAATACCAATTCTCCTGTTGATGTGCCTAATAAGATTTAGGCCTGCTCTAAATAAATATATTAGTTACAACTATTATATGTGATTCTATTACCATTGTACTAGATTGATGTCATATCAAGAGTATGCTATTTTTTTCTCGTCTAAATTTGTAGATATTTTTTCTGCTCCTGATCATCCCAAATGGTAAAGTCCCACCTTAGATTAGTCGCGGCCCTTGCTGAGAATTAATTCAGAGCCTTGGCTCCTCTTGTTTTAGCCAATATTTGCCAAGGCCTTAGAGGAATCACGTTTAGGTGTTCGAAATATGGAGGTCCTCTATGGATGGTCCAAATTTTGTTGTATGCATACTTTCTTGAAATCTATTTATCCACATCTAAGAAGACTGACATAATTTCCATCAATAATTGATACACTACATTCTTTTTTAGAATACCTTTATTTCTTTTATGAAGGCTTCTCTTATAAACATGCAAACCTCATATTTTCTTTTGTCCACTCCCCGAAGTCCACTTGGCCAATATTCCTTGAGGACAACATGTTCTTAGCTGAGACCAAAGCTATTGGACTCTCATGGAGAGACTTCTTAGTTCCCAGAGACCTCTATGTTGACTCAATAAGTGATAGATCTGTTAATACCAGGTGCTTAATTTAGCATTACTGCTCAAACTATTTGAGAGAAGAATGGTCTCTCTGAAATCTTGGCCTTTTTTCATTCTCTCCCAACAGCGAACCTACCATTACCTCTTTCAGTTTTATATATTTGATCCCATTTGACCAGCACCTTTCATCTTAATCATGGCATGTTATCTGCCCGACCCTCCAGGATCTAGGTATTCTTTTTGACCTCAACCTTTTTGAGATTTTAATACCAATTCTTTCGTTTATGTGCCCAATAAGATTTTAGCCTGCTTCTAACAATATATATTGGTTATAACTGTTATATGTGATTCTATTACCATTGCATTGGGTCAATATGACAATACGGTATGCTACTTTTTTTGTCTAGGTTTGTAGATATCTTTTCTTCTCTTGATCGTCCCAAATGGTTAAGTCCCACCTTAGATTAGTCATGGGCATTGCTAAGGATTATCCCATAGCCCTGGCTCCCCTTGTTTTAGCCTGTGTTAGCCAAGGCCTTAGAGGAATCATGTTCAGGTGTTGGAAATGTGGAGGTCAGCTATGGATGGTCCAGATTTGCTTGTATGTAGACTTTCTTGAAATATATTTATCCATATCTGAGAAGACTGACACCATTCCTGTCGATCATCTATACATCCATTTAGAGAGCCCACTATGTTCTTTTTCAAAATACTTCTATTTCTTTTTGAAGGCCTTTCTTACAAAGGTGTAAACCTTATCTTTTCTTTTGTCCACTCTCCAAAGTCCACCTGAATGATATTCCTCAAGGCCGACATGTTGTCAATTGAGACCATACTCGTTGGACTCTTATGGAGAGACTTCTTGTTTTCCAGAGATCTCCATGTTGACTCAATAATTAATAGATCTATTAAAAATAAGTGCTCCATTGAGCATTACTTCTCAAACTTTTTCGCATTCCAGTTCATCTTAATTTAGGACATACCTTGTCTACCTTGTATTACTTGAATGCACTGCCTACAGATTAGCTCGTCTTTTTTTTTATTTAGAATACTCTATTTCTTTTAAGAAGACTTTTCTTATAAAGGTGTAAACCTTAACTTTTCTTTTGTCCACTCCTCGAGGTCCACCTAGCTGATATTCCTCAAGGTCGGCATGCTCTCAACTAAGACCAATGTCATTGGACTCTTTTGGAGAGTATTCTTATTTCCCAGAGGTCTCCATGTTGACTCTATAATTGATAGATCTATTAATAATAGGTGCTCCATTGAGCATTACTCCTCAAACTTTTTCGCATGTCAATTTGGCTTAATCTAGGTTCTACCTTGTCCACCTTGTATTACTTGAATGCACCACCTATGGTCAACTCGTTATCTCCATTCCACATCAAAATGCCTTACCAGACTTCTTCTTTGGGTACTTATGTCTGGATTACCACTTTGATCCTTTTGACACTCGACCTAGCTGGATTAAAGAATTTCTAACTTGGTTGAAAGCTCATATTACCAATATTTGGTCTGAGGATGTATCTACCATCTTAAACCGGATCGATGTCGACACATCCAACATCTTCTATACCCTCCAATTCGCTCCTAACTGCCAATGAACCTTCAATTGTGGTCTAGGAAGAAAGTATATTCTTTAGACTCAAATGAATAAACCTATTTTTGCATAACCATCCCTAATTGATCATGGGGTCAATAACTTGGCTCCATATGTTTAGCTAGTCTCGAAGATCGAAGCCCTTACTTCGAAAAGAATAAAGGTGATAGTCTGCAAGACAAGTCTTGCTTCTCTTTAATCGTAGAATAAGATTCTCTGTAGAAGTAGGTGAGAGATATCTTTGAAGCTTCCCATACTATTAGACTTTATTGAAGATTTCGAAGAGTCACTAGATACTTCTACTAATATGGCCCTGTTACGGGGGAAATAAGCCGTCATGCCCCACGTGACCGGCACGCGCGCCCAGGAAGACTACGGCTGCCCTTTGATCCAGCAATCCGACCCCGAGTCGGACATCCTCGGCTCCGCAGCCCGACCCCGAGTCGGCTGCCCTTTGATCCAGCGCTCCGACCCCGAGTCGGACGTCCTCGGCTCCGCAGCCCGACCCCGAGTCGGCTGCCCTTTGATCCAGCAATCCGACCCCGAGTCGGACATCCTCAGCTCCGCAGCCCGACCCCGAGTCGGCTGCCCTTTGATCCAGCGCTCCGACCCCGAGTCGGACGTCCTCGGCTCCGCAGCCCGACCCCGAGTCGGCTGCCCTTTGATCCAGCAATCCGACCCCGAGTCGGATATCCTCGGCTCCGCAGCCCGACCCCGAGTCGGCTGCCCCTTGATCCAGCGCTCCGACCCCGAGTCGGAGATCTCTTGATAACGACAGGCTATTCCCCAGAGGCACGCCGCGGCCTCTTGCTCCACTACTCCCTGCAACGGCTGTATCCGATGCTGCTCCACGATCTCCTGCATCAGCCGTACAAAGCGGAGCCCCACTATGCCCTGACGTGGCCGTACCCGGTGCTGCTCCACGACGCCCTGTAACGGCCATGTCAGTGGCCACACCATCGTGCCCCACGATAACGAACCCCCCTGAGAGACCCCCCAGCCAGGTATATATGCGGCTGGGGGGAGAAAGGGGGGGGGGGTGAGCAATATCTCCCAGAGCACTCTCTTACTTGCGATTATCACCTCTCCTCCTCCTCCAATCTCCTCTGACTTGACCGTCGGAGGGCCATCACCACCCTGGTGGTGGTGCAAGGCTTGTTTGCAGGTTTCTTGGCGGAAGGTGGAGCGCAACCAACACCAACCAAGACAACTCAGATGGAACCCCGTTCACACCGCAGTGCCAATCGTTCTCGGTTTGGACCACCAGCAACAGTTGGTGCTAGAGGAAGGGACGAATCTTAGAACGATCGTAATGGCACGGCGAGGTGGTCGTGGAGCTTCCAATGCTTCCGGTCGCGGAGCCTCTCGCGCCTCCGGCCGAGAGGCTGCTGCGTCCCCAACGCACTCTCAGCAGCACTCCACCGCCCCTTCTCCCATTCAGACGGTCGAAGCTGCTCAGTTCGACCAGCTAGCCCAGCAGGTTCGCACCCTCGCGGAGGCAGTGCAGAATCTGCAAGGTGTGATCTCTCGGGTGCCGCAACGGGCTCAGGAGCCGCTGCCCCCCGAGCACTCGCCTCTTCCTCACAACCCGCGCTCCTTCCTCTCCCATGGAGAGGAGCGCCGGTGCGAGGAGGATTCTCGAGTGCGGTCCATTCTGCCAGGACCTTCTCATCGGAGCTGTGCGGGGTACGAGAGGCGGACCCGGGCGCGTTCTCAGACACCCCAGTCCTCGAGGGGCCCGCACTCCAGTCGGTCCCCCTCGCGCCGCTCCTTGTCCCCCACCCACCGGTCGCGCTCCCTGGACCGGCGGGTGGACGATCTCCACAGACAACTCCAGGTCCTGAAGGGCCACTCCAAAGATCCCTTCGCTGACTTGGAGATCTCCTCCCAGCCGGCGCTTGCCTCGAGGATCCTGCGGACCCCGAACCCGCCGGGGTTCAAAATGCCGGCGATCGAACCCTACGACGGGGCGGCGGACCCGCGGGACCACGTGGAGAGTTTCAGGACTCTTATGCTCCTCCATGGAGCATCGGATCCGCTCCTCTGCAAGGCCTTCCCGGCGACCCTCCGTGGCCCGGCAAGGGCATGGTTCGCCGGCCTGGAGGCTAACTCCATCCAGTCCTTCGACCAGTTCACCCGCTTCTTCATCAGCCATTTCGCCGTCAGTAGCAGGCGGCGACTGGTCTCCGACTCCCTCTTTGATGTCCGGCAAAACGAGGGAGAAAGCCTGCGGGATTATCTCACCCGCTTCAACAAGGCTACACTGGAGGTCCGGAACCTGAGCCAGGAAGTGGCTCTCTCAGCCCTGAAGCGTGGCTTCCGGAAGGGCAGACTCACCTTCTCCCTGGACAAACGCCTGCCGCGGAGCTTCCCGGAGCTGTTATCTCGGGCAAACCAGTATGCAGACGCCGAGGAGGCAGCCTCCCACCGGAACAAGGAGGCCGCCGAGGCCCCTCTAAAGCCCGGGAAGAAAAGGCGAAAAGAGGCACCCCAGAGGAGGAGCCCGACGCCTCAACGCCGGCGCAGAAGCCCGTCACCAGCAAGGAACCACGGCGCCACACGCCCTCGTTCTCCGCACCGACGCTTCAACCGGTACACCCCACTCCTGGCCCCCGGGCCCAGATCCTCATGGAGGTCAAGGGGCGGGAGGACCTCCCAGTCCCGAGGCAGATGAAGAAGATCCCTGGGAGGAGGCCTTCTCGGGCGTACTGTGAGTACCACCGAGACCACGGCCACGATACCGAAGACTGCTTCCAGCTTCGGGACGAGATCGAGGCTCTCATTCGCCGAGGGCGTCTCGGTCGATATGTAAACGACCGACGTCCCCCGGCAGACCCGCGTCCGGCCGACCCGGCCCCTCAGGAGCCTCGGGAGCAGAATCGACCCGTTGCGGGAGTGATCCACACCATCACTGGGGGCTGCTCTCGGCCCGTGAGGAACGCAGGGGGCTCGGCGGAAGCATCAGGAGTGGCCGTCGCGAAGAGGCAGCGGGTCGGAAATGTAATCGCTTTTTGTGATGAAGATGTAAAGGGGGTTCAGACTCCCCACGATGACGCCATGGTGATCTCTCTCACTATGGCGAACTATGATGTAAGGCGTGTTCTTGTGGATAGTGGAAGCTCAGCTGATATTTTGTATTACGAGGCCTTCCAAAAGATGAGCTTGTCCCGACAATTGTTGCACAAAACATCCACCCCCCTCATAGGATTCACTGGAGACGCTATCTCGGCCGAAGGTGTCATTGAGCTGCCTGTGACTGCGGGCGTTGCACCCGCAGAAGCCACGGTGCGACTCGGGTTCTTGGTCGTCCGTGTCCCCTCGGCCTACAACGCTATCCTCGGACGACCCGGACTGAACGCCCTTCGCGCGGTGGTTTCTACCTACCATTTGCTCATGCGGTTCCCCACGGCGGCCGGGATTGGAGAGGTCCGAGGTGACCAACCAACCGCACGGCAGTGTTTCCTAGCAACTCTCAAAGGGAAGAAGCCCATGGAGGCCCTAAGCGTCGAGTCCCTTGACGCCAGAGACGAAGTGGCCTTGCGGCACGGGGAGCCGGCCGAGGGCGTAATCGAAGTTCCCCTCGAAGAAGGCCGCCCGGACCGCACGGTCCGGGTCGGTGCCAACCTCGACTTGGAAGCTCGGCTCCGGTTAGTGGAATTCCTCCGAGCCAATGCTGATGTGTTTGCCTGGTCGGTGGCCGATGTACCTGGGATCGACCCGGAGGTCATTTCTCACGCCCTCAACGTCGACCCGACCCACCGACCAGTAAAGCAAAAGAAGAGACACTGTGCCCCGGATCGGATCCGGGTGGTCGACCAGGAGGTAGACAAACTCTTGGAGGCAGGTTTCATAAGGGAAGTGAGCTACCCCGAGTGGCTGGCAAACGTCGTACTTGTCCGGAAGGCGAGCGGGAAGTGGAGGATGTGCGTCGACTACACCGACCTGAACAAGGCGTGCCCCAAGGATAGCTTTCCGCTTCCGCGAATCGACCAACTGGTCGACGCGACTTCCGGATATCAGCTGCTGTCTTTCATGGACGCCTTCTCCGGCTACAACCAAATAATGATGGCTCCACAGGACGAGGAGAAAACGGCCTTCATAACAGACAGGGGGCTGTACTGTTACAAGGTAATGCCCTTCGGTCTGAAGAACGCTGGCGCTACTTACCAGCGCCTCGTCAATAAAATCTTCAAGGAGCAGATCGGCCGGAACATGGAGGTGTACGTGGACGATATGCTGGTAAAGAGCCGCCATGCGGATCAGCACATTGCGGATCTGGAGGAGACCTTCGCCACCTTGCGGAAGTTTCGTATGAAGCTAAACCCAGCGAAGTGCGCCTTTGGTTCTTCGGCCGGGAGGTTCCTCGGCTTCATTGTCAACCAGCGGGGGATCGAGGCCAACCCGGACAAAATCAAGGCCATCCAAGATATGTCCCCTCCGACCAAAGTGAAGGAGGTTCAGGAGCTCGCTGGGAGGGTCGCCGCGCTCGGACGATTTGTGGCAAAATCGGCCGAACGCTGCCAACCGTTCTTCAAGGTGTTGAAGCGCCCGAAAGACTTCCTCTGGACGGCTGAATGTCAAGTGGCGTTCGACCAGCTCAAGGAGTACATGGCGTCTCCTCCCCTGCTGTCCAAGCCGCAAGAGGGGGAGATGCTCTACCTTTACCTGGCGGTCTCCCCAACCGCAGTCAGCGCAGTACTGGTTCGGAAAGAGGCAAAACTTCAGAAGCCCGTGTACTACACCAGCCGAGTCCTTCGGGATGCCGAGACGCGGTACACGAAGGCTGAAAAGATCGCCTTCGCGCTGCTGACTGCGACCAGGAGGCTTCGCCCCTATTTCCAGGCTCATTCTGTCACCCTTTTGACCGATCAACCACTGCGGCAGATCCTCAGCAATCCTGAGAATGCGGGACGGCTGGTGAAGTGGGCAGTAGAACTTGGTGAGTTCGACATCCGCTACCAGCCCCGGCCCGCCATCAAGGCCCAGGTGCTCGCGGACTTTCTCGCTGAGTGCACTGTGCAGGAGGCGGAACCTAGGCCGCCGGAAACACCCAGCCTCGATCTCCCGATCTGGACGCTCCACATTGACGGGTCGTCGAACCCTGAAGGTGGAGGGGCTGGGCTGGTCCTTACCAATCCCGATGGAGTGATAGCCGAGTATGCCTTGAGGTTCGGATTTCCAGTGACCAACAATGAGGCGGAGTACGAGGCCCTAGTCACGGGACTCAAACTCGCCAAGGAGCTCGGCATCCGGCGTCTGAAGGTCTTCACCGACTCCCAGCTGGTGGTCGGGCAGGTTCGAGGGGAGTTCGAGGCACGGAGCCCGACCATGCAGAGCTACGTCCGGAAGGTGCAAGCACTCATTCCCGACCTCGGCAGTATTGACATTCAGCAGGTCCCAAGGAGCGAAAATGCTAGGGCCGACAGGTTGTCCCGCTTGGTGGGCGCTGAGGCACACAACTTGTCAAGGGCGATATACCTGGAGACCCTAGATGCCCCGAGCATCGGCGAGGCTGAAGCGGTAATGGCAATTGATCCGGAACCATCTTGGATGGACCCGCTTGTAGCTTACCTCGCCGAAGGGATCCTCCCCGAAGATGAAGATCAAGCTCGGCGACTTGTTATGAAGTCCGCCCACTACGTACTCTACAAAGGGAGGCTGTATCGGACCTCGTTCACCGCCCCCCTCTTAAGGTGCCTCCGCCCTTCGGAAGCGGCTTACGCCCTCAGCGAAGTCCACGAAGGCATCTGCGGATCGCACCTGGGGGCTAGGTCCCTGGCACATAAGATCATGAGGCAAGGCTACTATTGGCCGACCTTATTGGAAGACTCAAAGGATCACGTACGGAAATGCGACGCCTGCCAGCGCCACGCCAACATCCAGAGAGTCCCCTCTGTTCCCTTGGCGCCAATCACCGCCCCCTGGCCCTTTGCACAGTAGGGAATGGATATCCTCGGACCATTCCCCATCGCTTCAGCCCAGCGGAAATTTCTGATTGTCGCCATCGACTACTTCACCAAGTGGGTGGAGGCAGAGCCACTGGCCACCATCACGGAGGCGCAAGTCCGGAAGTTCGTATTTGGGGTACCTCGGGTCCTCATCTCGGATAACGGTCGACAGTTTGATAACAAGCATTTCCGAGACTTCTGCGAGGAGTTCGGGATCGAACATCGGTTCACGTCCGTGTCGCATCCCCAAACCAACGGCGAGGCTGAGGTCACAAATCGGACAATCCTCCAAGGTATCAAAGCGCGGATCGGACGGACGGGGCAAGCTTGGGTCGAGGAACTCGAGAATGTCCTTTGGGCGTATCGGACCACGCATCGGACTCCTACCGGGGAGACGCCTTTCAGCCTAACCTATGGCACGGAAGCCGTTGTCCCCGTAGAGCTCGGACTTCCCTCACCTCGGGTAGCCGCACACCGACCCGAGGCCAACTCGGAGCAACTCCGAGGGAACCTGGATCTCTTGGAAGAAGCAAGGGAAATGGCGCAGGTTCGGATGGCAATGTATCAGCGGAGGGTGGCCCGATATTACAACTCCAAAGTCCGACCGAAGCTTTTCAGAATTGGAGATCTGGTGCTGAGGCGAGCTAAGGCATCTCAACCTACGGAAGGTGGGAAGCTAGCGCCGAATTGGGAAGGCCCGTATAAAGTTCGTTGGGTAAACCGACCTGGCTCCTACCAGTTGGAAGCCCTAGATGGCCGAGAAATTCCAAGGGGCTGGAATTCCGCTAACCTGCGGATGTATTACCAGTAGAACAACAAGGCCAGAAAGACAATTTGAAAAGGTGCAACACTTTTCATTTCAATAATTTCTGGTTACAATGGCGTGCTCGTGTGATTACAAGGAATTCCCAGAGGGGAATTAGGGAGTAAAGAAAGCAAAGAAGAGGTGGAGAATCCGTGGAGCTGAGGACCGAGGATCCCAAACCCTCAACCCAAAGCAGCTGCAATCCCACCGGAAGTGGGTGCTTCTAACCGGAGGCGCCATCCAGTACCTCACCAAAAAGACGAGGAGCCGCCGCAGAAGAAGCTCCCGCTGCCCCCAGGGGAACGCCGCCTCCAAAGGATATTCCCATCCTCCCCAGTGGTAGGAAAGAGAAGGAATTCGAGGGGGAAGAGCATATGGAGGCGCGGTCCCGGACTGAGCGTCTGGTGCAGAGCTCAATCGGGAGGCTGAACTTCAAGGAGGGGAGATGTGATCCCGGATGAAACGCCTAGAGCGGAGTTCCGCCGGGAAGACCCTCCTTGTTGATCCCAGATGAAACGGCTAGTTGGCTGAAGTCGCAAGGGGAGCGCCTCCCCTTTCCTTCAACAGGAGTCTCTCAGTCATATGCCAAGGAGGAGGTCCGCGATCCATGGCAACCTGAACAGCTCCGGCTTGGCAAACTCCATCGTACCTGCACCTGTATTTATAGCCAAACTGCGGCCCCCTGGTCGTTCCGATGCGGGTGGCTCCAATAAATGCAGGCGCATTGAAACCGGAGCCGTCCCGGCTCCCGAGGCGTATCTCCCCGCGATTTCCTAAGCGTCATTCTCCTTAAACCGCATTCTTTGTGCAGGACAATCCGGGTGTCATGTACCCCTAGGTCCACATATCTCCGCTCGCGCCCAGGCCGTATCCTCCTCGAAGAACCCGCGTATCGCGGCCGCTCAACTAACACTCCTCGCAAGCAGCAGCTGGCGATCCGATTTCCCAGGTAACGCATTAATTAGCGTTTAATGCCCTTCTCGTGTTCCCCCAGGCAACGCTTAGAGAAAAGGAGAAACATGATCGCGGCTGGCCACGGAGAAACCCCGTCGGGCAGCGAGCGACAAGCGCACGACCAGCGAGCGGAATTTCCCGAGGCTCGGCCCTCGGATGCCTGGCTAGCCCGATGATCATCCCGGGAGCAGACTAGCCGGAAGCCCCAACCGGTCGCCTCGGCTTGCGCCAGCCTTGGCCGACCAACGAGTGGAATGTCCCGAGGCTCGGCCCTCGGATGCCTGGCTAGCCCGATGATCATCCCGGGAGCAGACTAGCCTGAAGCCCCGACCGGTCGCCTCGGCTTGCGCCAGCCTTGGCCGACCAACGAGCGGAATTTCCTGAGGCTTGACGGCCCTCGGATGCCTGGCTAGCCCGATGATCATCCCGGGAGCAGACTAGCCGGAAGCCCCGACCGGTCGCCTCGGCTTGCGCCAGCCTTGGCCGACCAACGAGTGGAATGTCCCGAGGCTCGACCCTCGGATGCCAGGCTAACCCGACGATCATCCCGGGAGCAGACTAGCCTGAAGCCCCGACCGGTCGCCTCGGCTTGCGCCAGCCTTGGCCGACCAACGAGCGGAATGTCCCGAGGCTCGGCCCTCGGATGCCAGGCTAACCCGACGATCATCCCGGGAGCAGACTAGCCTGAAGCCCCGACCGGTCGCCTTGGCTTGCGCCAGCCTTGGCCGACCAACGAGCGGAATGTCCCGAGGCTCGGCCCTCGGATGCCAGGCTAACCCGACGATCATCCCGGGAGCAGACTAGCCTGAAGCCCCGACCGGTCGCCTCGGCTCGCGCCAGCCTTGGCCGACCAACGAGTGGAATTTTCTGAGGCTTGACAACCCTCGGATGCCAGGCTAACCCGACGATCATCCCGGGAGCAGACTAGCCTGAAGCCCCGACCGGTCGCCTCGGCTTGCGCCAGCCTTGGCCGACCAACGAGCGGAATTTCCTGAGGCTTGACGGCCCTCGGATGCCCGGCTAGCCCGATGATCATCCCGGGAGCAGACTAGCCGGAAGCCCCGACCGGTCGCCTCGGCTTGCGCCAGCCTTGGCCGACCAACGAGTGGAAGGTCCCGAGGCTCGGCCCTCGGATGCCAGGCTAACCCGATGACCATCCCGGGAGCAGACTAGCCTGAAGCCCCGACCAGTTGCCTCGGCATGCGCCAGCCTTGGTCGACCAACGAGTGGAATTTCCTGAGGCTTGACAACCCTCGGATGCCAGGCTAACCCGACGATCATCCCGGGAGCAGACTAGCCTGAAGCCCCGACCGGTCGCCTCGGCTTGCGCCAGCCTTGGCCGACCAACGAGCGGAATGTCCCGAGGCTCGGCCCTCGGATGCCAGGCTAACCCGACGATCATCCCGGGAGCAGACTAGCCTGAAGCCCCGACCGGTCGCCTCGGCTCGCGCCAGCCTTGGCCGACCAACGAGTGGAATTTCCTGAGGCTTGACAACCCTCGGATGCCAGGCTAACCCGACGATCATCCCGGGAGCAGACTAGCCTGAAGCCCCGACCGGTCGCCTCGGCTTGCGCCAGCCTTGGCCGACCAACGAGCGGAATTTCTTGAGGCTTGACGGCCCTCGGATGCCTGGCTAGCCCGATGATCATCCCGGGAGCAGACTAGCCGGAAGCCCCGACCGGTCGCCTCGGCTTGCGCCAGCCTTGGCCGACCAACGAGTGGAAGGTCCCGAGGCTCGGCCCTCGGATGCCAGGCTAACCCGATGACCATCCCGGGAGCAGACTAGCCTGAAGCCCCGACCAGTTGCCTCGGCATGCGCCAGCCTTGGTCGACCAACGAGTGGAATTTCCTGAGGCTTGACAACCCTCGGATGCCAGGCTAACCCGACGATCATCCCGGGAGCAGACTAGCCTGAAGCCCCGACCGGTCGCCTCGGCTTGCGCCAGCCTTGGCCGACCAACGAGCGGAATTTCCTGAGGCTTGACGGCCCTCGGATGCCTGGCTAGCCCGATGATCATCCCGGGAGCAGACTAGCCGGAAGCCCCGACCGGTCGCCTCGGCTTGCGCCAGCCTTGGCCGACCAACGAGTGGAAGGTCCCGAGGCTCGGCCCTCGGATGCCAGGCTAACCCGATGACCATCCCGGGAGCAGACTAGCCTGAAGCCCCGACCAGTTGCCTCGGCATGCGCCAGCCTTGGTCGACCAACGAGTGGAATTTCCTGAGGCCTAACCCTCGGATGCCCGGCTTAGCGCCGGAAGAATTTCCTGAGGCCTAACCCTCGGATGCCTGGCTTAGCGCCGGAGGAATTTCCTGAGGCCTAACCCTCGGATGCCCGGCTTAGCGCCGGAAGAATTTCCTGAGGCCTAACCCTCGGATGCCTGGCTTAGCGCCGGAAGAATTTCCTGAGGCCTAACCCTCGGATGCCTGGCTTAGCGCCGGAAGAGTTTCCTGAGGCCTAACCCTCGGATGCCTGGCTTAGCGCCGGAAGAGTTTCCTGAGGCCTAACCCTCGGATGCCTGGCTTAGCGCCGGAAGAATTTTCTGAGGCCTAACCCTCGGATGCCTGGCTTAGCGCCGGAAGAATTTCCTGGGGCCTAACCCTCGGATGCCTGGCTTAGCGCCGGAAGAATTTCCTGAGGCCTAACCCTCGGATGCCTGGCTTAGCGCCGGAAGAATTTCCTGAGGCCTAACCCTCGGATGCCTGGCTTAGCACCGGAAGAATTTCCCGAGGCCTAACCCTCGGATGCCTGGCTTAGCGCCGGAAGAATTTCCTGAGGCCCAACCCTCGGATGCCTGGCTTAGCGCCGGAAGAGTTTCCTGAGGCCTAACCCTCGGATGCCTGGCCTAGCGCCGGAAGAATTTCGGGAGCCAGGAGTCAGCAAGACGCTACCGAGAGTTAAAAGAAAAAGAAGGACGAAGGCGAGATGAAGAAACATTCAACTTGCATTAATTTTCATTGTTTCAGGGCCGAGGCCCATACAATTTGGCAAAACGCCGGTATACAAAAAAAAAAGAAGACAACGAAAGGTACAAGAGGTCAGCTTGGAGGAACTCCCGGGTCGGGAACGTCGGGCTCGTCCGCAGGAGGTAGGGAAGCAGCAGGAGAACCAACAGGCAATGGCGCCGGAGAGGAGTCGAGAAGGGAGATCTCGCTCAGGTCAACTTCGGGGTACTTAGCCGACACCCTTGCCAGGCCCTCCTCGAAGCCTAAGACAAAGGCTTCGGCCCCCGCGTCCGACGCGTCACGGACAAACTCGTCGGACTGACGATAGGTCTGTACTGCCTCCGACATATCATGAGCGAACTCGGCGGACTGGCGATAAGCCTCTACCGCCTGACGCCCGATTTCCGCACTCCTCTCGGCCAGCGCCGCCTCTGCCCGCTCCATAATCTGGGCTTTCGCCTCCAAGACCTTCGCCACAATCCGGCCTTCCGCCTCGGTGGAGACCCTCAGCAGCTCAGCCCGAGCCTCCTTGTGCTTCGCTTCGGCAGCAATGCGAGCAGCCTCAGCCTCCGTCAGGCGCGAATGAAGCTCCTGATCGCTCGCACGGGACTTCTCCAAGGCCGACTCCAATTCGCCCAGCTTAGCTTCAAGAGACCGGGTTCGGTTGCGGGCGTTGTCGGCTGACCGCTGGGCCTTCTCCCACCTCTCCCGGTAGTCGGCAGCCTTCCGGGACTGCTTCTCGGCCCGCTCATCCGCCTTCTTGACCTCGCCCTCGAGACCCGAGGCAACCTTGAGCTGCTCCTGAGCCTCCAACAGTTGCTTCTCGAGGGCAGCAAAGCCGAGTGCCCGCTCTTCGGCCTCCCGGAGCCTCGCCTCGAAGTCCCCGGTCGTCCTGCCTGCCACAGCCTGGCCTCCCTTTTCCACTGCTTTCAGCCGGTCCTCGGCCTTCGCCAGAAGCCCCGCCTGTTCCTTGTAGCACTCCTCCAGACGGATCATGTACTGGGCGAGCTAAGAAATAGGAAAAATAAGGGAGTCAGGCGGAGAACAACAGAGCCAATAAATGGTGAAAAGCGGCCAGAAGAACACTCACCGACATGAGACAGACACAGCTGGCAGCCCCAACGTCAGAGACCTCCAACTCCCGGACCCGCCGACGGTCCTTCTCCAGCAGCACTGTTTCGATGAGATTTCGGGCGCCATCGATAGTGAAGGCAGACCCCGATTTCTCCCCAGAGCCGGACGGTGGTTCTGCAGCCTTACCCCTATCCATCGCCTGGGGAAGAGTCCGGCCGATCGCGCTCGGGGCGGGGGTCACCCCAGGAATTGATAGGGTCCCGCTCGGTCGGGGCCTCGGCGCGTCCCTCCTCGAGTCATCAGGAGCCGACCGAGTCGAAGGCCGGGTCGGGGACCGATCACGTCCGACCCGTCCGTCTCGGGCAGGCTCGGATGATACCTCCGGAGTAGCGGCAATCTTACCACCGGAGGGCTGATACAGCGTCAGCTGCCGGTCCGTGCCCACGACGTCTCCCTGATCGGTGGGCCCGGACTCGTCGGTCGGCGTCGGAGGCACCTCCTTACGAGACTTCTTCGCCGGTGGGGCCCCGCTCGGAAGAGCTCGTTTCCTCCTCTGGGCTGCTTCCAGCAGGGACGCCCTACCAACAGCCTTTGTCTTCACCGACCGCATGACGTCGTCGATCTCTGCAAAAAGGACGGGATAGTCGGAGACGGAGAAACCAAAGGAAAGAACGGGACGAAAGAAGGGAAAAAGTCAAGAAAGAATCGGTGGCGGACTCACGGTCGGTGGGGACCGAGCTCAGACCGACATTCACCAAAGTATCCTCGGAAATAAGGCGGGCCACCGGGGGGAGCTGGCCCTCGGCAACCAACCCCTTCAAGGCGGCCAAGCCATCGGACTCCTCCCTTGACAGTCTCGATAGGCCGATCGGAGACTTCATCGGGGTCTCCCAGGTCGCCCTGATTTCCCAAGAGGGATCTGCATCAACAAAAAAGAAGCGCTCCTTCCATTTGTGAATGGAGGTAGGAGCCTCCTTGACAAGGCCGCATCCTCGCCGCGCTGCGAAGCACCACCACCCTTTGTCCTGGGGGTGGCCGCTCAGGCTGTAGAACTCCCAAAAAACATTCAGGGTGGCGGGGATCTCGTGCATACGGCAGAGAACCTGGAAGACCGTCAGGGCCCGCCACGAGTTCGGCACCAGTTGCGTCGGTGCCACTCTTAAACCCCGTAGCACCTGCATGACCAAGTCCGAAGGGGGAAAGCGAAACCCGGCCTGGAGAATGCCCTCATTGATGGCGATCTTCCCTGGAGGAGGATGGGACATCCTCTCCTCAGGCCCCGGGAGCGTGGCGTTGCAGGCCTCGGGAAGGTGGTACCGAGCCACGAGTCTGTCTAAGTCTGTGGCGACCAGCTCCGACTTAATTTGGTCTGCTCTCACTTCGCCCATTCCTAATGGCCAATAAACCTACGGTCAGGACGGGGACAGGAAGGGGGGAAAGACCGGAGCGACTGTAGTACACTAGTATAAGAGGGGAAAGTATGGAGAGCCCTAAGTAGAAGAATGGGGAAAACTCACCGGAAAAGAGGTAAGAACGGCTCCGAGAGCGCCAAAGGAGAAATAAGTGAACAGTCCGACGGCAGCAACAGCTGCGCAAAGGGGAAACTTGAAAATATCTGTAAAGAAGAAGACGGACGGGGAAAGGCCCCCGATTAAATAGGCGGAAAGGCAAGTGACGCCTCGATGACGCCAGAGGACGCCTGGCTGCCGAAGGGTCGCTCGCGCCCCAAAGGCGAATCGACACCATTAAGGAAGGATGTCCGCCGAAATCCTCAGACTGCCAGGTCAGCAATAACCGCCATATGCCATAAAAAGGGCGGGGAGCTCGAAGCGCGCGCGCCTCTCCGAGAAACGGCGGCAATCCCGAAACATCACTCCCTTCACCTGTTCCCCTTCTGGTTCCAGGCTCGGAAGTGGGGGGCTACTGTTACGGGGGAAATAAGCCGCCATGCCCCACGTGACCGGCACGCGCGCCCAGGAAGACTACGGCTGCCCTTTGATCCAGCAATCCGACCCCGAGTCGGACATCCTCGGCTCCGCAGCCCGACCCCGAGTCGGCTGCCCTTTGATCCAGCGCTCCGACCCCGAGTCGGACGTCCTCGGCTCCGCAGCCCGACCCCGAGTCGGCTGCCCTTTGATCCAGCAATCCGACCCCGAGTCGGACATCCTCGGCTCCGCAGCCCGACCCCGAGTCGGCTGCCCTTTGATCCAGCGCTCCGACCCCGAGTCGGACGTCCTCGGCTCCGCAGCCCGACCCCGAGTCGGCTGCCCTTTGATCCAGCAATCCGACCCCGAGTCGGATATCCTCGGCTCCGCAGCCCGACCCCGAGTCGGCTGCCCCTTGATCCAGCGCTCCGACCCCGAGTCGGAGATCTCTTGATAACGACAGGCTATTCCCTAGAGGCACGCCGCGGCCTCCTGCTCCACTACTCCCTGCAACGGCTGTATCCGATGCTGCTCCACGATCTCCTGCATCAGCCGTACAAAGCGGAGCCCCACTATGCCCTGACGTGGCCGTACCCGGTGCTGCTCCACGACGCCCTGTAACGGCCATGTCAGTGGCCACACCATCGTGCCCCACGATAACGAACCCCCATGAGAGACCCCCCAGCCAGGTATATATGCGGCTGGGGGGAGAAAGGGGGGGGTGAGCAATATCTCCCAGAGCACTCTCTTACTTGCGATTATCACCTCTCCTCCTCCTCCAATCTCCTCTGACTTGACCGTCGGAGGGCCATCACCACCCTGGTGGTGGTGCAAGGCTTGTTTGCAGGTTTCTTGGCGGAAGGTGGAGCGCAACCAACACCAACCAAGACAACTCAGACGGAACCCCGTTCACACCGCAGTGCCAATCGTTCTCGGTTTGGACCACCAGCAACAGGCCCCATCAGAGGATGTAGGCCCATCGGTTGAGTTCTCTTCTCTCTTTTGGTCTCCACTTGCTAATCACCCCCAAGAGTTACAAAAGCCATGGCCTTTGGTCCTCTTAATTGATGTAGATTGTGCCTATCGACTTGATGATTCTGGGCCACTACCCACTCTATCTCTATCAGCATCCTCCAAGGCTCCACTTTCTAGCTCTTTGACTACCTATCATTAGCAATCCCTCTATCTTTTATTGACATTTTTTACAAGGCCTCAATGGTCCTTCCATCTTTCAATCTCTAGCTAGTGATAGGGCTAGGCTATTAGCTCAATGAATTGATGGTCGTATGGGTCTCTTGTCATAAATAACACTATAGAAGTGAATATGGCTATGCAACACATTCTCACCATCCCAATTGATGAGCTCATCTCTCCAAAGAACATGGCCAAGTTCTAGAATATCTTTCCAACCCTTCATTGTTCAGCCTACCTCTCAGTAGACCAAGCAGATAATTTCAACCATCGATTGATTAATATCTCTAAAATTCATTCTCCATTGGCCATTTTAGTTTAAAAAATTGATGTAGTAACCACCCGCACTAACAAGCTCGAGTTGGATGAAGAAATCAAACCTACATTGGATGCATTTTCATTGGTTCAAAATAAATTGTGCAACTAGAAAGGCCGGTTTACATTCGGTCTAAGTGATTCGCGTTGACCATTTGAGAAAGTCTAAGCCTACTCAATTAAAGGAGAGTAAGAGATTTTTTTTTTTTCCTTGGCCCAAAATGGGAATGAACATGAACCAAAATGAGCACGACCTATAATGGATGAACGGGCCCAAAATGAATGAATATGACCCAAAGTGAACATGGTCTAAAATAGGAAAGAACATGGCTCAAAATAAATTAACACGATCCAAAATGAATACGACCCATAATGGACGAATAGGGCCCAAAATGAATGATCACAGCCCAAAACGAGCACAGCTCATAATGGATGAACAAGGCCCAAAGTGAATATAGCCCATAATGGATGAACATGGCCCAAAATGAATGAACACGGTCTGAACAAGCACAACCTGCAATGGATGAACAAGGCCCAAAGTTAATGGACTCGTTCTACAATGGGAGAAGGGGGAAGAGATGGAAGAGAGGGAGGATAAGACAAAAGGTTTGGCGGTGGCCAGGCCTGGGTGGCCAAAGGTTGACATTCGGTCGATGGGCAGCTGACAGCAGCTGTGACAGTGCTCACAACCAGCGAGAAGGAAAATTCGAGAACAACTCGGTTTGGGTCCAGAATAGGAGAATTTGATCGACAAAAGGAAGGAAAGCTCACCGACAAATGACCGAGATCGTGGATCTCGGTCGAGGATATCTCGATTCTACTCAATCTGGCGATCTTGTAGTGGTGACGATGCTCGAAATAGGTCACAGAAAAAAGGAAATAGGGCTCGTAAAAGAAAGCTTCGGAAGATGCCTAGTCAGGGTGGCATGTTGGCCACCGGAGAAGGAGTAGAAGGATGGAGGAGAGGGAGGAGGGGGGTCAATTGCAGAAGAATGGAAAATTTGTAGGGGGTTTCAAATGTTCACTGTTATGACTCTTGCGGCGGTTGAGCATGATCGCTGGCTGTTCAAATCAGCTGTGGAGCTGTAGTAGGATCAACCCCCCATCATGCCATGGAAGGCAGAGCAGAGGATCGCGATCACGGTCCTCTGTTCTAGTTTGTTTTTGGTCTATGGGCTAAAATTAGCTAGGCCTGCCGACTTCAACCCATTCAAGGCCAATTCTCACAGCAACCCTATTGTAGGTCTTCAAATGGGGTTCCTCCATAATCTTCGTCGAGAGCAGAGGGTCAGTTTTGAAGCCAACTTCATTCCCGAGCTCAGTACTACAGCTTTCCAAAGCCTTAAGGCTCTAATCCATTTCCTTGAACCTATTATTGAGGTCGACCACTCTTTTGGAGATACTCTACAATTAGTGGTGGGATGAATGTCCTAGCATTGATCCCTCTCAAGATTATGAGCTCAGGGATCGATGCCTCCCCTCTCGCCGTGTTCTTCATGGGCAAGAATAATGACTATTGGCCCTATCTTGGACACTGACGATAAGCGTGGTTACTCAGCTGCATCGGATCCTTTTGATCTCCCAAGGCATGGATATGTTGTTGTTTTGCTGTAGCTAAAGTCGTCATTGCTGTTACTACTGCTGGATAGCTACCATCTGCTATACATTATGGATGGTGGTGGTCAACATCAGAATATATGGCATAAGTAGATGGAACTACTTAGAAGTGACCGATGGGTCAAATTGGTGCTTCTACAAAAGAGAAGCCCTCAGAGGGCTTTGTAAAGAAACATAGGACTGCAACGCTACTTCTTGCTGGAAGGCTATAGTTGCTGCTTGCATTCTCCCTGAATTATAGTTGTGTCACCTGCTTCATCAATCAAACCTCCAAAGATGAGATCAGGACCCTTTCTCTAATGCTAATTTGTTGTTACTTTGAATTGACTTGACCTAGGCACGAAGTTGGTGGGGTTGCTAGAGATCTCGACTCGTCTGCTGTCATGATTAAAGAGATCGGATGGGGTCACTGCACACCTCTATTGCGATGGTCCGATGGCCACTACACTTGATTGGCAATGATCACAAAGCTAAGCGCCCATGAGTTGGCATTGGATGGTGGAAGAATGGCTTCAGCTTGTGCTTTGACACTAGCTATGATCTGAAACAATAAAAACAAAGAAGTCCACCCTTTGAAGCATGTTTGGCGGGGACCTTCCGATGTCTAAGACAAACACAACTCTTAGAGAATAGGAGGAGGCCTGAGAGAGGTAGAGAGACAGCGTAAGTGAGTCAAAAGAGAACGTACCTTGAGGGGCCTAAAGAATGCCATATATAGATAAAGGATGAAGCCTGTCACCAAATAGTTTGGGGCTGTATACTGGTTGATAAGGTAACAAACCATGTATCTCGCCTATGAATCACACCTATGCTTCTTAGTCACTGGGATTTGCTTGGATGTTGCATTTGTTAGGTAACAGTTAGCAATTATATCCAAGTTGTTGACAATTGGGGGAGAGTTTGATATACAGAGAGACCTCTCCACATGCCTTTTTGGTAAGCCATGTAGCTTTGAATAGTTAGCCTACAACTAGAAGGAGAGCCTTCATAGGTTCGCCTCATTAGCAAAGATCAATTTCGAGGTGTATCAAGTATAGTGTTCCAAAGTTCAAATTTTTAATACTTTTTGGAATTCTTGTGTGTCCATCTTAAACCCTATCAGTCCATCCCTTCTCTTTTAAAGATGGGCTACGTGGTTAAATCGGATTACTTTTGCTTCAGAATATAGCACTTTCTAAGGAACTGTAATTGATTAGAATCTTTTCAAGACTCAATAATCCATGGTACTAGAACCTTTATAAGGAGCTCTAGGGGTTCATCTTCCATCATTGCTTTTAATAGTTCTTTCTCTCTACATTTTCTCTAAGCTTCTCAAATTCAATAACAAGATGAGAAAAGATCCTATCTTCCTCCATACTCTAGCTAGTGGAAAATGAGAGGAGCTAAAGCATTGTTTGATTTTGCAATCGATAGATCCTCAGGTACTAATTCAAAAATATTTTGATCTTTGAAAATTTAACAGATTTCAGTGGAGGACAAAAAGCGGTTGCAATTGGTGATGAGCATATATTTAGTGATTCTATGTATGTTGAGGAATCTATAAATTCATCTAATAATGACATAGCTCGGTATCACAACTTGGTGAAAGATTCTGATCAAGAACTATATCATTGTAAGAATTTTAAGAAGATTCTTTTTCTTGTGCGTTTATTCTATTTGAAATATTTGCATGGGTGGTCTAGCAAGTCTTTCACAATGCTGATTCAATTATTAAAGGATGCATTTTTGGAAGGTGTTACTTTGCCATCATCTTCTTATGAAGCCAAAAAATTAGTAGAAGAATTGGATCTTGGATATGAGAAGATACACAGTTGTCTGAATGACTGTATTTTATACCATGGTAAAAATGTTAACTAAGAGTCATGTCGAATATATGGATCTTCACAATGGAATAAATATAAAGGAGACGAGCATGATTTGTGTAATGAAGTGTGTTACGGGGGAAATAAGCCGCCATGCCCCACGTGACCGGCACGCGCGCCTAGGAAGACTACGGCTGCCCTTTGATCCAGCAATCCGACCCCGAGTCGGACATCCTCGGCTCCGCAGCCCGACCCCGAGTCGGCTGCCCTTTGATCCAGCGCTCCGACCCCGAGTCGGACGTCCTCGGCTCCGCAGCCCGACCCCGAGTCGGCTGCCCTTTGATCCAGCAATCCGACCCCGAGTCGGATATCCTCGGCTCCGCAGCCCGACCCCGAGTCGGCTGCCCCTTGATCCAGCGCTCCGACCCCGAGTCGGAGATCTCTTGATAACGACAGGCTATTCCCCAGAGGCACGCCGCGGCCTCCTGCTCCACTACTCCCTGCAACGGCTGTATCCGATGCTGCTCCACGATCTCCTGCATCAGCCGTACAAAGCGGAGCCCCACTATGCCCTGACGTGGCCGTACCCGGTGCTGCTCCACGACGCCCTGTAACGGCCATGTCAGTGGCCACACCATCGTGCCCCACGATAACGAACCCCCCTGAGAGACCCCCCAGCCAGGTATATATGCGGCTGGGGGGAGAAAGGGGGGGTGAGCAATATCTCCCAGAGCACTCTCTTACTTGCGATTATCACCTCTCCTCCTCCTCCAATCTCCTCTGACTTGACCGTCGGAGGGCCATCACCACCCTGGTGGTGGTGCAAGGCTTGTTTGCAGGTTTCTTGGCGGAAGGTGGAGCGCAACCAACACCAACCAAGACAACTCAGACGGAACCCCGTTCACACCGCAGTGCGAATCGTTCTCGGTTTGGACCACCAGCAACAGTTGGCGCTAGAGGAAGGGACGAATCTTAGAACGATCGTAATGGCACGGCGAGGTGGTCGTGGAGCTTCCAATGCTTCCGGTCGCGGAGCCTCTCATGCCTCCGGCCGAGAGGCTGCTGCGTCCCCAACGCACTCTCAGCAGCACTCCACCGCCCCTTCTCCCATTCAGACGGTCGAAGCTGCTCAGTTCGACCAGCTAGCCCAGCAGGTTCGCACCCTCGCGGAGGCAGTGCAGAATCTGCAGGGTGTGATCTCTCGGGTGCCGCAACGGGCTCAGGAGCCGCTGCCCCCCGAGCACTCGCCTCTTCCTCACAACCCGCGCTCCTTCCTCTCCCATGGAGAGGAGCGCCGGCGCGAGGAGGATTCTCGAGTGCGGTCCATTCTGCCAGGACCTTCTCATCGGAGCTGTGCGGGGTACGAGAGGCGGACCCGGGCGCGTTCTCAGACACCCCAGTCCTCGAGGGGCCCGCACTCCAGTCGGTCCCCCTCGCGCCGCTCCTTGTCCCCCACCCACCGGTCGCGCTCCCTGGACCGGCGGGTGGACGATCTCCACAGACAACTCCAGGTCCTGAAGGGCCACTCCAAAGATCCCTTCGCTGACTTGGAGATCTCCTCCCAGCCGGCGCTTGCCTCGAGGATCCTGCGGACCCCGAACCCGCCGGGGTTCAAAATGCCGGCGATCGAACCCTACGACGGGGCGGCGGACCCGCGGGACCACGTGGAGAGTTTCAGGACTCTTATGCTCCTCCATGGAGCATCGGATCCGCTCCTCTGCAAGGCCTTCCCGGCGACCCTCCGTGGCCCGGCAAGGGCATGGTTCGCCGGCCTGGAGGCTAACTCCATCCAGTCCTTCGACCAGTTCACCCGCTTCTTCATCAGCCATTTCGCCGTCAGTAGCAGGCGGCGACTGGTCTCCGACTCCCTCTTTGATGTCCGGCAAAACGAGGGAGAAAGCCTGCGGGATTATCTCACCCGCTTCAACAAGGCTACACTGGAGGTCCGGAACCTGAGCCAGGAAGTGGCTCTCTCAGCCCTGAAGCGTGGCTTCCGGAAGGGCAGACTCACCTTCTCCCTGGACAAACGCCTGCCGCGGAGCTTCCCGGAGCTGTTATCTCGGGCAAACCAGTATGCAGACGCCGAGGAGGCAGCCTCCCACCGGAACAAGGAGGCCGCCGAGGCCCCTCTAAAGCCCGGGAAGAAAAGGCGAAAAGAGGCACCCCAGAGGAGGAGCCCGACGCCTCAACGCCGGCGCAGAAGCCCGTCACCAGCAAGGAACCACGGCGCCACACGCCCTCGTTCTGCGCACCGACGCTTCAACCGGTACACCCCACTCCTGGCCCCCCGGGCCCAGATCCTCATGGAGGTCAAGGGGCGGGAGGACCTCCCGGTCCCGAGGCAGATGAAGAAGATCCCTGGGAGGAGGCCTTCTCGGGCGTACTGTGAGTACCACCGAGACCACGGCCACGATACCGAAGACTGCTTCCAGCTTCGGGACGAGATCGAGGCTCTCATTCGCCGAGGGCGTCTCGGTCGATATGTAAACGACCGACGTCCCCCGGCAGACCCGCGTCCGGCCGACCCGGCCCCTCAGGAGCCTCGGGAGCAGAATCGACCCGTTGCGGGAGTGATCCACACCATCACTGGGGGCTGCTCTCGGCCCGTGAGGAACGCAGGGGGCTCGGCGGAAGCATCAGGAGTGGCCGTCGCGAAGAGGCAGCGGGTCGGAAATGTAATCGCTTTTTGTGATGAAGATGTAAAGGGGGTTCAGACTCCCCACGATGACGCCATGGTGATCTCTCTCACTATGGCGAACTATGATGTAAGGCGTGTTCTTGTGGATAGTGGAAGCTCAGCTGATATTTTGTATTACGAGGCCTTCCAAAAGATGAGCTTGTCCCGACAATTGTTGCACAAAACATCCACCCCCTTCATAGGATTCACTGGAGACGCTATCTCGGCCGAAGGTGTCATTGAGCTGCCTGTGACTGCGGGCGTTGCACCCGCAGAAGCCACGGTGCGACTCGGGTTCTTGGTCGTCCGTGTCCCCTCGGCCTACAACGCTATCCTCGGACGACCCGGACTGAACGCCCTTCGCGCGGTGGTTTCTACCTACCATTTGCTCATGCGGTTCCCCATGGCGGCCGGGATTGGAGAGGTCCGAGGTGACCAACCAACCGCACGGCAGTGTTTCCTAGCAACTCTCAAAGGGAAGAAGCCCATGGAGGCCCTAAGCGTCGAGTCCCTTGACGCCAGAGACGAAGTGGCCTTGCGGCACGGGGAGCCGGCCGAGGGCGTAATCGAAGTTCCCCTCGAAGAAGGCCGCCCGGACCGCACGGTCCGGGTCGGTGCCAACCTCGACTTGGAAGCTCGGCTCCGGTTAGTGGAATTCCTCCGAGCCAATGCTGATGTGTTTGCCTGGTCGGCGGCCGATGTACCTGGGATCGACCCGGAGGTCATTTCTCACGCCCTCAACGTCGACCCGACCCACCGACCAGTAAAGCAAAAGAAGAGACACTGTGCCCCGGATCGGATCCGGGTGGTCGACCAGGAGGTAGACAAACTCTTGGAGGCAGGTTTCATAAGGGAAGTGAGCTACCCCGAGTGGCTGGCAAACGTCGTACTTGTCCGAAAGGCGAGCGGGAAGTGGAGGATGTGCGTCGACTACACCGACCTGAACAAGGCGTGCCCCAAGGATAGCTTTCCGCTTCCGCGAATAGACCAACTGGTCGACGCGACTTCCGGATATCAGCTGCTGTCTTTCATGGACGCCTTCTCCGGCTACAACCAAATAATGATGGCTCCACAGGACGAGGAGAAAACGGCCTTCATAACAGACAGGGGGCTGTACTGTTACAAGGTAATGCCCTTCGGTCTGAAGAACGCTGGCGCTACTTACCAGCGCCTCGTCAATAAAATCTTCAAGGAGCAGATCGGCCGGAACATGGAGGTGTACGTAGACGATATGCTGGTAAAGAGCCGCCATGCGGATCAGCACATTGCGGATCTGGAGGAGACCTTCGCCACCTTGCGGAAGTTTCGTATGAAGCTAAACCCAGCGAAGTGCGCCTTTGGTGCTTCGGCCGGGAGGTTCCTCGGCTTCATTGTCAACCAGCGGGGGATCGAGGCCAACCCGGACAAAATCAAGGCCATCCAAGATATGTCCCCTCCGACCAAAGTGAAGGAGGTTCAGGAGCTCGCTGGGAGGGTCGCCGCGCTCGGACGATTTGTGGCAAAATCGGCCGAACGCTGCCAACCGTTCTTCAAGGTGTTGAAGCGCCCGAAAGACTTCCTCTGGACGGCTGAATGTCAAGTGGCGTTCGACCAGCTCAAGGAGTACATGGCGTCTCCTCCCCTGCTGTCCAAGCCGCAAGAGGGGGAGATGCTCTACCTTTACCTGGCGGTCTCCCCAACCGCAGTCAGCGCAGTACTGGTTCGGGAAGAGGCAAAACTTCAGAAGCCCGTGTACTACACCAGCCGAGTCCTCCGGGATGCCGAGACGCGGTACACGAAGGCTGAAAAGATCGCCTTCGCGCTGCTGACTGCGACCAGGAGGCTTCGCCCCTATTTCCAGGCTCATTCTGTCACCCTTTTGACCGATCAACCACTGCGGCAGATCCTCAGCAATCCTGAGAATGCGGGACGGCTGGTGAAGTGGGCAGTAGAACTTGGTGAGTTCGACATCCGCTACCAGCCCCGGCCCGCCATCAAGGCCCAGGTGCTCGCGGACTTTCTCGCTGAGTGCACTGTGCAGGAGGCGGAACCTAGGCCGCCGGAAACACCCAGCCTTGATCTCCCGATCTGGACGCTCCACATTGACGGGTCGTCGAACCCTGAAGGTGGAGGGGCTGGGCTGGTCCTTACCAATCCCGATGGAGTGATAGCCGAGTATGCCTTGAGGTTCGGATTTCCAGTGACCAACAATGAGGCGGAGTACGAGGCCCTAGTCACGGGACTCAAACTCGCCAAGGAGCTCGGCATCCGGCGTCTGAAGGTCTTCACCGACTCCCAGCTGGTGGTCGGGCAGGTTCGAGGGGAGTTCGAGGCACGGAGCCCGACCATGCAGAGCTACGTCCGGAAGGTGCAAGCACTCATTCCCGACCTCGGCAGTATTGACATTCAGCAGGTCCCAAGGAGCGAAAATGTTAGGGCCGACAGGTTGTCCCGCTTGGTGGGCGCTGAGGCACACAACTTGTCAAGGGCGATATACCTGGAGACCCTAGATGCCCCGAGCATCGGCGAGGCTGAAGCGGTAATGGCAATTGATCCGGAACCATCTTGGATGGACCCGCTGGTAGCTTACCTCGCCGAAGGGATCCTCCCCGAAGATGAAGATCAAGCTCGGCGACTTGTTATGAAGTCCGCCCACTACGTACTCTACGAAGGGAGGCTGTATCGGACCTCGTTCACCGCCCCCCTCTTAAGGTGCCTCCGCCCTTCGGAAGCGGCTTACGCCCTCAGCGAAGTCCACGAAGGCATCTGCGGATCGCACCTGGGGGCTAGGTCCCTGGCACATAAGATTATGAGGCAAGGCTACTATTGGCCGACCTTATTGGAAGACTCAAAGGATCACGTACGGAAATGCGACGCCTGCCAGCGCCACGCCAACATCCAGAGAGTCCCCTCTGTTCCCTTGGCGCCAATCACCGCCCCCTGGCCCTTTGCACAGTGGGGAATGGATATCCTCGGACCATTCCCCATCGCTTCGGCCCAGCGGAAATTTTTGATTGTCGCCATCGACTACTTCACCAAGTGGGTGGAGGCAGAGCCACTGGCCACCATCACGGAGGCGCAAGTCCGGAAGTTCGTAAAGAAGAACATCATTGTCCGATTTGGGGTACCTCGGGTCCTCATCTCGGATAACGGTCGACAGTTTGATAACAAGCATTTCCGAGACTTCTGCGAGGAGTTCGGGATCGAACATCGGTTCACGTCCGTGTCCCATCCCCAAACCAACGGCGAGGCCGAGGTCACAAATCGGACAATCCTCCAAGGTATCAAAGCGCGGATCGGACGGACGGGGCAAGCTTGGGTCGAGGAACTCGAGAATGTCCTTTGGGCGTATCGGACCACGCATCGGACTCCTACCGGGGAGACGCCTTTCAGCCTAACCTATGGCACGGAAGCCGTTGTCCCCGTAGAGCTCGGACTTCCCTCACCTCGGGTAGCCGCACACCGACCCAAGGCCAACTCGGAGCAACTCCGAGGGAACCTGGACCTCTTGGAAGAAGCAAGGGAAATGGCGCAGGTTCGGATGGCAATGTATCAGCGGAGGGTGGCCCGATATTACAACTCCAAAGTCCGACCGAAGCTTTTCAGAATTGGAGATCTGGTGCTGAGGCGAGCTAAGGCATCTCAACCTACGGAAGGTGGGAAGCTAGCGCCGAATTGGGAAGGCCCGTATAAAGTTCGTTGGGTAAACCGACCTGGCTCCTACCAGTTGGAAGCCCTAGATGGCCGAGAAATTCCAAGGGGCTGGAATTCCGCTAACCTGCGGATGTATTACCAGTAGAACAACAAGGCCAGAAAGACAATTTGAAAAGGTGCAACACTTTTCATTTCAATAATTTCTGGTTACAATGGCGTGCTCGTGTGATTACAAGGAATTCCCAGAGGGGAATTAGGGAGTAAAGAAAGCAAAGAAGAGGTGGAGAATCCGTGGAGCTGAGGACCGAGGATCCCAAACCCTCAACCCAAAGCAGCTGCAATCCCACCGGAAGTGGGTGCTTCTAACCGGAGGCGCCATCCAGCACCTCACCAAAAAGACGAGGAGCCGCCGCAGAAGAAGCTCCCGCTGCCCCCAGGGGAACGCCGCCTCCAAAGGATATTCCCATCCTCCCCAGTGGTAGGAAAGAGAAGGAATTCGAGGGGGAAGAGCATATGGAGGCGCGGTCCCGGACTGAGCGTCTGGTGCAGAGCTCAATCGGGAGGCTGAACTTCAAGGAGGGGAGATGTGATCCCGGATGAAACGCCTAGAGCGGAGTTCCGCCGGGAAGACCCTCCTTGTTGATCCCAGATGAAACGGCTAGTTGGCTGAAGTCGCAAGGGGAGCGCCTCCCCTTTCCTTCAACAGGAGTCTCTCAGTCATATGCCAAGGAGGAGGTCCGCGATCCATGGCAACCTGAACAGCTCCGGCTTGGCAAACTCCATCGTACCTGCACCTGTATTTATAGCCAAACTGCGGCCCCCTGGTCGTTCCGATGCGGGTGGCTCCAATAAATGCAGGCGCATTGAAACCGGAGCCGTTCCGGCTCCCGAGGCGTATCTCCCCGCGATTTCCTAAGCGTCATTCTCCTTAAACCGCATTCTTTGTGCAGGACAATCCGGGTGTCATGTACCCCTAGGTCCACATATCTCCGCTCGCGCCCGGGCCGTATCCTCCTCGAAGAACCCGCGTATCGCGGCCGCTCAACTAACACTCCTCGCAAGCAGCAGCTGGCGATCCGATTTCCCAGGTAACGCATTAATTAGCATTTAATTCCCTTCTCGTGTTCCCCCAGGCAACGCTTAGAGAAAAGGAGAAACATGATCGCGGCTGGCCACGGAGAAACCCCGTCGGGCAGCGAGCGGAATTTCCCGAGGCTCGGCCCTCGGATGCCTGGCTAGCCCGATGATCATCCCGGGAGCAGACTAGCCGGAAGCCCCGACCGGTCGCCTCGGCTTGCGCCAGCCTTGGCCGACCAACGAGTGGAATGTCCCGAGGCTCGGCCCTCGGATGCCTGGCTAGCCCGATGATCATCCCGAGAGCAGACTAGCCGGAAGCCCCGACCGGTCGCCTCGGCTTGCGCCAGCCTTGGCCGACCAACGAGTGGAATGTCCCGAGGCTCGGCCCTCGGATGCCAGGCTAACCCGATGATCATCCCGGGAGCAGACTAGCCTGAAGCCCCGACCGGTCGCCTCGGCTTGCGCCAGCCTTGGCCGACCAACGAGTGGAATGTCCCGAGGCTCGGCCCTCGGATGCCTGGCTAGCCCGATGATCATCCCGGGAGCAGACTAGCCGGAAGCCCCGACCGGTCGCCTCGGCTTGCGCCAGCCTTGGCCGACCAACGAGTGGAATGTCCCGAGGCTCGGCCCTCGGATGCCAGGCTAACCCGATGATCATCCCGAGAGCAGACTAGCCTGAAGCCCCGACCGGTCGCCTCGGCTTGCGCCAGCCTTGGCCGACCAACGAGCGGAATTTCCTGAGGCTTGACGGCCCTCGGATGCCTGGCTAGCCCGATGATCATCCCGGGAGCAGACTAGCCGGAAGCCCCGACCGGTCGCCTCGGCTTGCGCCAGCCTTGGCCGACCAACGAGTGGAATGTCCCGAGGCTCGACCCTCGGATGCCAGGCTAACCCGACGATCATCCCGGGAGCAGACTAGCCTGAAGCCCCGACCGGTCGCCTCGGCTTGCGCCAGCCTTGGCCGACCAACGAGCGGAATGTCCCGAGGCTCGGCCCTCGGATGCCAGGCTAACCCGACGATCATCCCGGGAGCAGACTAGCCTGAAGCCCCGACCGGTCGCCTCGGCTCGCGCCAGCCTTGGCCGACCAACGAGTGGAATTTCCTGAGGCTTGACAACCCTCGGATGCCAGGCTAACCCGACGATCATCCCGGGAGCAGACTAGCCTGAAGCCCCGACCGGTCGCCTCGACTTGCGCCAGCCTTGGCCGACCAACGAGCGGAATTTTCTGGGGCTTGACGGCCCTCGGATGCCTGGCTAGCCCGATGATCATCCCGGGAGCAGACTAGCCGGAAGCCCCGACCGGTCGCCTCGGCTTGCGCCAGCCTTGGCCGACCAACGAGTGGAAGGTCCCGAGGCTCGGCCCTCGGATGCCAGGCTAACCCGATGACCATTCCGGGAGCAGACTAGCCTGAAGCCCCGACCAGTTGCCTCGGCATGCGCCAGCCTTGGTCGACCAACGAGTGGAATTTCCTGAGGCCTAACCCTCGGATGCCCGGCTTAGCGCCGGAAGAATTTCCTGAGGCCTAACCCTCGGATGCCTGGCTTAGCGCCGGAAGAATTTCCTGAGGCCTAACCCTCGGATGCCTGGCTTAGCGCCGGAAGAATTTCCTGAGGCCTAACCCTCGGATGCCTGGCTTAGCGCCGAAAGAATTTCCTGGGGCCTAACCCTCGGATGCCTGGCTTAGCGCCGGAAGAATTTCCTGAGGCCTAACCCTCGGATGCCTGGCTTAGCGCCGGAAGAGTTTCCTGAGGCCTAACCCTCGGATGCCTGGCTTAGCGCCGGAAGAATTTCCTGGGGCCTAACCCTCGGATGCCTGGCTTAGCGCCGGAAGAATTTCCTGGGGCCTAACCCTCGGATGCCTGGCTTAGCGCCGGAAGAATTTCCTGAGGCCTAACCCTCGGATGCCTGGCTTAGCGCCGGAAGAGTTTCCTGAGGCCTAACCCTCGGATGCCTGGCTTAGCGCCGGAAGAATTTCCTGGGGCCTAACCCTCGGATGCCTGGCTTAGCGCCGGAAGAATTTCCTGAGGCCTAACCCTCGGATGCCTGGCTTAGCGCCGGAAGAATTTCCGGAGGCCTAACCCTCGGATGCCTGGCTTAGCGCCGGAAGAATTTCCCGAGGCCTAACCCTCGGATGCCTGGCTTAGCGCCGGAAGAATTTCCTGAGGCCCAACCCTCGGATGCCTGGCTTAGCGCCGGAAGAGTTTTCTGAGGCCTAACCCTCGGATGCCTGGCCTAGCGCCGGAAGAATTTCGGGAGCCAGGAGTCAGCAAGACGCTACCGAGAGTTAAAAGAAAAAGAAGGACGAAGGCGAGATGAAGAAACATTCAACTTGCATTAATTTTCATTGTTTCAGGGCCGAGGCCCATACAATTTGGCAAAACGCCAGCATACAAAAAAAAGAAGACAACGAAAGGTACAAGAGGTCAGCTTGGAGGAACTCCCGGGTCGGGAACGTCGGGCTCGTCCGCAGGAGGTAGGGAAGCAGCAGGAGAACCAGCAGGCAATGGCGCCGGAGAGGAGTCGAGAAGGGAGATCTCGCTCAGGTCAACTTCGGGGTACTTAGCCGACACCCTTGCCAGGCCCTCCTCGAAGCCTAAGACAAAGGCTTCGGCCCCCGCGTCCGACGCGTCACGGACAAACTCGTCGGACTGACGATAGGTCTGTACTGCCTCCGACATATCATGAGCGAACTCGGCGGACTGGCGATAAGCCTCTACCGCCTGACGCCCGATTTCCGCACTCCTCTCGGCCAGCGCCGCCTCTGCCCGCTCCATAATCTGGGCTTTTGCCTCCAAGACCTTCGCCACAATCCGGCCTTCCGCCTCGGTGGAGACCCTCAGCAGCTCAGCCCGAGCCTCCTTGTGCTTCGCTTCGGCAGCAATGCGAGCAGCCTCAGCCTCCGTCAGGCGCGAATGAAGCTCCTGATCGCTCGCACGGGACTTCTCCAAGGCCGACTCCAATTCGCCCAGCTTAGCTTCAAGAGACCGGGTTCGGTTGCGGGCGTTGTCGGCTGACCGCTGGGCCTTCTCCCACCTCTCCCGGTAGTCGGCAGCCTTCCGGGACTGCTTCTCGGCCCGCTCATCCGCCTTCTTGACCTCGCCCTCGAGACCCGAGGCAACCTTGAGCTGCTCCTGAGCCTCCAACAGTTGCTTCTCGAGGGCAGCAAAGCCGAGTGCCCGCTCTTCGGCCTCCCGGAGCCTCGCCTCGAAGTCCCCGGTCGTCCTGCCTGCCACAGCCTGGCCTCCCTTTTCCACTGCTTTCAGCCGGTCCTCGGCCTTCGCCAGAAGCCCCGCCTGTTCCTTGTAGCACTCCTCCAGACGGATCATGTACTGGGCGAGCTAAGAAATAGGAAAAATAAGGGAGTCAGGCGGAGAACAACAGAGCCAATAAATGGTGAAAAGCGGCCAGAAGAACACTCACCGACATGAGACAGACACAGCTGGCAGCCCCAACGTCAGAGACCTCCAACTCCCGGACCCGCCGACGGTCCCTCTCCAGCAGCACTGTTTCGATGAGATTTCGGGCGCCATCGGTAGTGAAGGCAGACCCCGATTTCTCCCCAGAGCCGGACGGTGGTTCTGCAGCCTTACCCCTATCCATCGCCTGGGGAAGAGTCCGGCCGATCGCGCTCGGGGCGGGGGTCACCCCAGGAATTGATAGGGTCCCGCTCGGTCGGGGCCTCGGCGCGTCCCTCCTCGAGTCATCAGGAGCCGACCGAGTCGAAGGCCGGGTCGGGGACCGATCACGTCCGACCCGTCCGTCTCGGGCAGGCTCGGATGATACCTCCGGAGTACCGGCAATCTTACCACCGGAGGGCTGATACAGCGTCAGCTGCCGGTCCGTGCCCACGACGTCTCCCTGATCGGTGGGCCCGGACTCGTCGGTCGGCGTCGGAGGCACCTCCTTACGGGACTTCTTCGCCGGTGGGGCCCCGCTCGGAAGAGCTCGTTTCCTCCTCTGGGCTGCTTCCAGCAGGGACGCCCTACCAACAGCCTTTGTCTTCACCGACCGCATGACGTCGTCGATCTCTGCAAAAAGGACGGGATAGTCGGAGACGGAGAAACCAAAGAAAAGAACGGGACGAAAGAAGGGAAAAAGTCAAGAAAGAATCGGTGGCGGACTCACGGTCGGTGGGGACCGAGCTCAGACCGACATTCACCAAAGTATCCTCGGAAATAAGGCGGGCCACCGGGGGGAGCTGGCCCTCGGCAACCAACCCCTTCAAGGCGGCCAAGCCATCGGACTCCTCCCTTGACAGTCTCGATAGGCCGATCGGAGACTTCATCGGGGTCTCCCAGGTCGCCCTGATTTCCCAAGAGGGATCTGCATCAACAAAAAAGAAGCGCTCCTTCCATTTGTGAATGGAGGTAGGAGCCTCCTTGACAAGGCCGCATCCTCGCCGCGCTGCGAAGCACCACCACCCTTTGTCCTGGGGGTGGCCGCTCAGGCTGTAGAACTCCCAAAAAACATTCAGGGTGGCGGGGATCTCGTGCATACGGCAGAGAACCTGGAAGACCGTCAGGGCCCGCCACGAGTTCGGCACCAGTTGCGTCGGTGCCACTCTTAAACCCCGTAGCACCTGCATGACCAAGTCCGAAGGGGGAAAGCGGAACCCGGCCTGGAGAATGCCCTTATTGATGGCGATCTTCCCTGGAGGAGGATGGGACATCCTCTCCTCAGGCCCCGGGAGCATGGCGTTGCAGGCCTCGGGAAGGTGGTACGGAGCCACGAGTCTGTCTAAGTCTGTGGCGACCAGCTCCGACTTAATTTGGTCTGCTCTCACTTCGCCCATTCCTAATGGCCAATAAACCTACGGTCAGGACGGGGACAGGAAGGGGGGAAAGACCGGAGCGACTGGAGTACACTAGTATAAGAGGGGAAAGTATGGAGAGCCCTAAGTAGAAGAATGGGGAAAACTCACCGGAAAAGAGGTAAGAACGGCTCCGAGAGCGCCAAAGGAGAAACAAGTGAACAGTCCGACAGCAGCAATAGCTGCGCAAAGGGGAAACTTGAAAATATCTGTAAAGAAGAAGACGGACGGGGAAAGGCCCCCGATTAAATAGGCGGAAAGGCAAGTGACGCCTCGATGACGCCAGAGGACGCCTGGCTGCCGAAGGGTCGCTCGCGCCCCAAAGGCGAATCGACACCATTAAGGAAGGATGTCCGCCGAAATCCTCAGACTGCCAGGTCAGCAATAACCGCCATACGCCATAAAAAGGGCGGGGAGCTCGAAGCGCGCGCGCCTCTCCGAGGAACGGCGGCAATCCCGGAACATCACTCCCTTCACCTGTTCCCCTTCTGGTTCCAGGCTCGGAAGTGGGGGGCTACTGTTACGGGGGAAATAAGCCGCCATGCCCCACGTGACCGGCACGCGCGCCCAGGAAGACTACGGCTGCCCTTTGATCCAGCAATCCGACCCCGAGTCGGACATCCTCGGCTCCGCAGCCCGACCCCGAGTCGGCTGCCCTTTGATCCAGCGCTCCGACCCCGAGTCGGACGTCCTCGGCTCCGCAGCCCGACCCCGAGTCGGCTGCCCTTTGATCCAGCAATCCGACCCCGAGTCGGATATCCTCGGCTCCGCAGCCCGACCCCGAGTCGGCTGCCCCTTGATCCAGCGCTCCGACCCCGAGTCGGAGATCTCTTGATAACGACAGGCTATTCCCCAGAGGCACGCCGCGGCCTCCTGCTCCACTACTCCCTGCAACGGCTGTATCCGATGCTGCTCCACGATCTCCTGCATCAGCCGTACAAAGCGGAGCCCCACTATGCCCTGACGTGGCCGTACCCGGTGCTGCTCCACGACGCCCTGTAACGGCCATGTCAGTGGCCACACCATCGTGCCCCACGATAACGAACCCCCCTGAGAGACCCCCCAGCCAGGTATATATGCGGCTGGGGGGAGAAAGGGGGGGTGAGCAATATCTCCCAGAGCACTCTCTTACTTGCGATTATCACCTCTCCTCCTCCTCCAATCTCCTCTGACTTGACCGTCGGAGGGCCATCACCACCCTGGTGGTGGTGCAAGGCTTGTTTGCAGGTTTCTTGGCAGAAGGTGGAGCGCAACCAACACCAACCAAGACAACTCAGACGGAACCCCGTTCACACCGCAGTGCCAATCGTTCTCGGTTTGGACCACCAGCAACAAAGTGGATGCCACATGGACTAAAAAGAAACCGGCCGAAGTTTTATAGTATTTTACTCTTATACCTAGATTGAAAAGGATGTACATCATCGAAGACAGCTTCATCGATGAGATAGCATGATGAAGGTCGCACAAAGGATGAAATGTTAAGACACCCAGAGGATAGTTTAGCATAGAAAGTATTTTATGATAGACATCACGAATTTGCTTCTGATGTTCGCAATGTTAGGTTGGGTTTAGGTACTGATGGGTTCAATCCATACTAAACGATGAGATCTACATACAACACTTGGCCGATTATTTTGATTCCATATAATTTGCCACCATAGATATGTGTGAAACAATCTTCACTCATTCTGTCAATGGTTATTTGAGGTGATAAGAGTCCAGGTAATGATATTGATATTTTTCTGTAATCTTTAATAGAGGAATTGAAATAGTTATGGAAGTGTATTAATGCATTTGATGCTTTCACTAGCCAAACATTCAAATTGCGTGCAGCTCTTATCTAGACTATCAATACTTTTTTTGCATATACTAATTTATCTGGTTGGAGCACTAAGAGGCGTATCATATATCCTTCTTGTGGAGATTCAACCCATTCATATTGGTTAAAATATAGGGAAATGTTCTGTTATATAGGACAACGTCCATAGTTAGAAGCAAACCATCTATTTTGATTTTAGAATGATATATTTTATGGTACCAAAAAGTAACGACTTGCCCCTATTCCACCAACTGGAACTAAAGTTCTTAAACAAATGCATGACACCAATTATATACCTAGTAAGATCTCCAAATCTTCAAAGAAGAGGGGAAGGGAAGATGTTGGGAGCTTAATGAACGAAGGGTTAATAGCGGAGATCACTACTAGCAATATTGATGCAGGATTTTTTGAGGATGTTGACAATTTTTTTTAGAATGATGACAATGTATGTGGATAGAGAAATGACGATGACACAATGTATTTTAATTTAATTTTCTTACTATCACAATTATAATTTTTGATTTCATATTGTTATAATATTCTTTATCTTGGTGTAGAGTAAGTTTGTGCTCCCTCTAGAGAGCCATTCTAAGTGCGAAAGTTTCTCAACCGTAAATAGAAAGAATATAAGAAAAAGTTGAATACAGATGCTGACCCAAAGATTGATTTTGATGATCACAAAATCTTGAAGTATAATTACTAATGTTTGTGTTGCAAGAAGAAAGATTGATTTCTCAACTCCAACGGCTCTATTTTTGTCTCTAACGGCTAGATCTTTGTTTCCACGCCATCCAAAGCTATAAAATCAAGGAAAGAGCAAGGGGAGAACAAGAGAAGGAGGAGAGAACACATAGAAAAGAGATTTCAAAGAGATTTTAAGAGAAACCTCCCAAAAGCACAAAAGGGCCATTCAAAGCAAAAGAGAGAGAAGAAAAGCATCTGAGTGAATCCCAAAGCTTTCTCTCCAACTGTGTGCTGCCTCAGTGATCCTCTACCTCGTGCGAAATCAGAAGAGGGTCAAGTAAAGAAGAAGCCGAGTTCTTTCATCTACAAAACTTGTTTGAGGGCTTCTTCTCTTTACTCTATTTATTTATATTATTATATCTGCTTGTTTGAGAAGTTTGTATTTGTTTTAAACTTCTATACTGACATCTTGTAACTTAATTCAATCAAGGAATTGAATCAAGAGGTTAAGGGTTGTTGGTGAGCCAGTGAAAACCAACGTTGTAGGTTGTAGTTGGTAATCTGAAAAAAACCAACTGGGTTAGATTGTGAGCCCGGAAAAATAATCGGTTTGGTTTTAGTCGGTGAGCCTGAAAAAACCGACTGAGTTCGTTGTGATCTCGTGAAAACAACAAGTTAGGTTGTGAGCTTGTAAAACAACTGGTTGTAATCTGAGGGATTATTGTGAAATTCCCAAGAGGTCTTGAGGAGTGGATGTAGGTGCTAGGGTACACCGAACTACTATATATCTTTGTATTTGTAATGCCTTATCTCTCGTGCTTCATGCCTTACATTCATACTTAATTGTATAATAGCTCTAGCTTTGTTTCCTATCAATTTATATGTGATTGTCTAGAGCTTGCTTAGCTTCCACTGCATTCATACCATTCACATAGATTAAAATTGATCATACAACCATAAGTTAATTTTAGATCAATTGCATCTTAAGTATTCAAGAAAGAATTGATCCGGTTTAATTTTAATTAGAAAACCCAATTCACCCCCTCTCTTGTATTGTCATCTTGGGCAACAAGTGGTATCAGAGCAGGTTCTCTAAGGTTAATTGTTGATCTCACGATCAAGAGCCAAAGATCTTGACAACTCAAATAGATAGTTTTCTAAAAGAGGGACAATTAATTGATAGACATCTACTATTTAATGGCATAAACTACACAAACTGGAAAGCACGCAGCGCATTTTCATTCAAGCATATGACTATGATATATAGAGTATTGAGGATGATAGTGTTATTTTGATGATTAACAAGCAATTATATCTAGAGTATGTTATAAGTTAAATTGATACTTCATTTATAAGACTATTACTCTCAGGATATTTGTATAAATTGATATAGATACATTTCATTGTTTATTTGAATGAATCTAACCTTGAGATGCAGCAAAGTGTGGATTGAGTCGACCCAAAGGATGATTGGGTCGACCCCGGCACATCAAGAAATCATTTGGCACACTTCTGCAAAAATGGCACAGATGAACAGTGAGTTGGGTCGACCCAAGAAAAGCATGAGTCGACCCAAACATCAAGATCCTCAAAACAAGACAGAACAATGGTTCTCTGGATTCACTGAGAGGGTCGACCCAAGAAGTAGTTGAGTCAACCCAAGCTTGAGTTGACCCAAACCCTGAGAGGGTCGACCCAAAGGCAAGACAGAAAAGAAGACAGAAAATGGTTCTCTGGAATTACTGAGAGGGTCGACCCAAGAAGAAGTTGAGTCGACCCAAGTGAACTTTGAGTCGACCCAAAGAATGGTTGGGTCGACCCAAGGGAAGGAAGGCTGAATTTCAAGTTTATGTATTTTCTGAGAGGGTCGATCCAAGGAATGTTTGAGTCGACCCAAGTGAAAGTTGGGTCGACCCAAGAAGAAGTTGAGTCGACCCAACTGAACCTTGAGTCGACCCAAGGAAAGGTTGGGTCGACCCAAGTGAAGAAAAGCTGAATTCTAAGTTTCTGTGTTTCTGAAGGTTGGGTCGACCCAAGAAAAAGTTTGAGCTGACCCAAGGTTTGGGTCGACCTAAGAAAAGTTTGGGTCGACCCAAGCACGGGCAGAAGCATAACGGCTAGTTGTGCAGAAGTGCTTTTTGGACTCCCAACGGCTATAAACGGCTAGTTTCTTCAATCCAACGGTCAGGAAGGACTATTTGGAGGTTGGAGAAGTATTTAAGAGGGAGTATTCATCAGAGGAAGTAGGCTTTTGGAAAATACATCAAGTGCATTCAAGAGAGAACCCTAGCAAGGCAAGCTTCATCCAAGTGCTTCATTCAAGAATCAAAAGAAAGTGGTTGAGCAGATTCAAAGAGTCATCAAGAGCTCCATCCATCCTTGAAGAGTGAAGCATCCTTGACAAAGAAGAGAGAAGTCACATCAA
Organism: Phoenix dactylifera; assembly: GCF_051530095.1. Taxonomy (NCBI): domain Eukaryota; kingdom Viridiplantae; phylum Streptophyta; class Magnoliopsida; order Arecales; family Arecaceae; genus Phoenix; species Phoenix dactylifera. Next base: position 9,460,925 of record NC_143204.1, on the reverse strand, counting down.
GCAATAAATATTCTCTAAACTCTTCTTTGTAGATTATATTGTTATATTTGCTCATCTAGGAGTTTAAATCTTCTTCCTTTGTTTATTAAACTACTTGTAAAGGTTGGTTGGTTAGCCCGCAAAACCAACGGCATAGGTTGATTGGTGAACCCGGAAAACCAATTGCAAAGGTTCGTTGGTGAGCCCGTAAAACCAACATAGATTTTTGGTGAACCCGGAAAACCAAAGTGTAAAGGTTCGTTGGTGAGCCCGTAAAACCAACATAGGTTTTTGGTGAACCCGGAAAACCAAAGTGTATAGGTTCGTTGGTGAGCCCGTAAAACCAACATAGGTTTTTGGTGAACCCGGAAAACCAAAGTGTAAAGATTTTTGGATTGTGAGCCCGGAAAACAATCCAACTGTAATCCGCGGGATTATAGTGAATTCCCAAGGGGTCGCTTGGGGAGTGGACGTAGGTGCTAAGGAGAGCACCGAACCACTATACTTCTTGTTGTTTGTATTGTGATTTATTTAAGTTCACTAACTCATCATTTAACACAAGTAAGATAGTTAAAATTAAAAGAAACCAATTCACCCCCCCCCCCCTCTTGGCTTGTCACCTTGGGCAACAAGTGGTATCAGAGCAAGGTGCTCTAATAGTAATTATTGATCTCACAATCCAGAGTTAAAGATCATGACAACCCAAGTGGGATGTTCTATGAGTGAGGGACAATTAATTGATAGACCTCCACTATTTAATGGTATAAACTACACACATTGGAAAGCACGCATGCGCATTTTCATTCAAGCACATGACTACGATTTATGGAGTATCATAGTCAATGGGCTACATACAAATGCTAATCATGATAAGAAAATGGCTCAGCAAAATGCAAAAGCCATGAATATTCTATATTGTGCATTGGATGATAGTGAACTTAATAACATATCTTTTTGCATGACTGCTAAGAAAATATGGAGTATGCTTGAAGTTAAATATGAATGCACTAACATTTCTAGTGAATTTGAAACTAGCTCCGAAGAAGAAGAGCAGCAAACTGAAATTGAAAATCTATGCTTTGTGGCACATGAAGATGAGGTATGTACTCGAATACAAAGTGATTTCTCATTCAAAAATCAAGTACATACTGAAGCTCAATCTGATTTTACATTTGATGAACTTCATGATGCATTTTCTGATTTATACTTAGAATACAAGAAGCTTAATTTAAAGAATAAGAAGCTTAGTTTAAAGAATAAAAGGCTACATCTGAAAATGTCAGAGGAAAGAAATTCTACTGCTGAAATGAAAGACAAATTAAATTCTGAGAATGAACGCTTAAGAGTAAATTCAGAAGAATTGATTCAGAAAAATCAGAATTTAATTAAAGAAAATCAAAACTTAAGTGAAGAAGTTAACCAATTGAAATCTTTTATTAACAAATTCACTGTAAGTTCAGAAAGATTAAAAACGATGTTTGAAAGTCAACATGCTGTTTTTGATAAATCAAAACTTGGCTGGATTTCTTTGCTCAACAATAAATCCCTAAAGAAAAAGGTTATCAATTCGCCAAGCAAACCATTAAATAAGATAACTTATTTCAAACATAAAAAGATTGGGCATAAAAACTTTACCTATGGTTCTAATACGAATAAATCAAATGGTAAAGTTATTACGTTTAAACAGATTTGGGTTCCAAAAGGAACCATATGCACTAACCCTCAAGGACCCAAGCAAGCTTGGGTACCCAAAATGAAAATATGAGGGTGTAGATATAAGTGTGCCAAGCTACCCATGGAACAAATGAAACGTTCATACAAATGGGTGCGTTGACACATAATTAAAAATAAGTCTCAATTCATTCATTAAATCTAGTATAAGGTTTAACATTCTACATCGTGTATCAAAATTATCTTTTTATGAAATTACGATACTCTCTGCATCAAAGTTCTTAAATGCCTCATATATTGAATTTTTATCTCAACGATCTTAGCATAAAATTTTTCTAGTGCTTGCATGATAATAAGAAAACAATGAATGAATATGTATAACCTTCTCCTTTAAGTTTTTCAAAATCTAAATTTCTTCTCTAATATAAATGGTTGATGCTGATCTCATGCTAAAACTTTATTGAGCATAATACTTATGAAATCTTAGGTTATCCTTCGTGAAGGTATGAATGTAATTCATCATGTTATTATACTATTCATTCCTTATATGATTATCTGAAATGTATTATGATTTGCTTTATAAGTCTCATATATGCATCATAGGTTAAATCATAATCATTTCAAATTGGTTCAATCATAAATGATTAATGTGTTATGATCATAATAAGAAACTTACTTAAAAGTTTCTATAATAACAAATCGTCTTCCCTCTTACAAGTAATGCTCAAGACTATTCTAAAATTCAAAATCAATAAATCTGATCATTAAAATATTTCATTGAGCATAATCATTGTATCCATGATTAATATCTTTTCCTAAAATGATCTCAAATTCCACTGATTAATTTTAACTCATCATATTTAATCTGAGCATAAAAATCTGTTAAAGCATGAATATTAATTTTCTTGAGCTATCTCTCATAAATCAAAAATATTTCTTATTTTTTTCTAAAAGAAGATTGCTTGTCTTCCTGAAACAAGAGTATCTGTGTTGAAAGCTAAATCATAATCAGAATTTTGATAGAAACAACTACTTAAGATAATTTGATTAAAATTCAACTTGTATATTTTATTGATAATTATCTTATGCAAATTGAATCTAAGTTAAATTGATTCTGAAAACAAAAAAATTGATTTAACTTTAATGAATCTTTCTATTGCCTCACATGCTTGTCCTTGAACCATTTTACTTAATGAAGTTATCTCTTTAGTTCAAGTGACTTGTGCTTGCTTATATTTAGGCAATCTCTTGAGTAAAGTGACTCAAATTCAATTCTTGTCATGTCTCATGTTGAGTCATCTTGTTAAGAAATATGTTGTATGAATGTTTTTGTATCCTAGAGAACCTAATGAATTGCCTTCAAGAAAAGAAAAAGATTTTGCTAATGATACAGAATTTATGAGCAAGAAATTTCAACTTGAAGGACACCTCGATGAAAGATACAATAAACATTCCCTTGCAAACAAAAAAAGGAGAGATTTTCTTCAGCCAAGGGTGTAAAGAATCTAAAAGGTATTTGGCTTGAAGAATGCTAAATGCAGTGGTAATCTAAACTCTTCTCTTGTGAGTTAGTTGAGCAAAATCAATAGTCTGAAATTATATGGTAGCATGATTAAACCTTTAATTGCTGATCATCTTGATATCATGCTTCATTCTCATGCTAGTGATAATTGTTTCATGGTGTGATTAAATTGAAGTTCACTTTTTCCTATATAATGCATAACCATGAAATACACAAGTTTATACCTCAAATCTCTAATTCAAAATAACTTGTGATAAGCTATGAATCATTGGGCATAATGAAAATGCTGTTTGCATGATATACATTTATATGCAGCATATTAGATTAATTTTTTTTTATTATGCTCTTTCATGTAATTACTTGAAAATAATAAAAAGAAAGAGAGATAAAGAAAAGAAAATGAACAATTATTCAAGGGAAGTAAAATCTAAGTAAAGGCAAATACTCCAATCTTTAGGAAAAGCAAAACAAGCATAATATATTTGGCACATTTGTGAGACTAATATGAACATTCCTTTTGGAAGAGATAAAATCCGTAATTAATTACAGGAAAAGTTTGAAGTGAACATTTTAACCCTTCTATATTGCTCATCATAGGGATGGTGTCAATGGAGAGGCTAGTGGTAGTACCCGACACTATTTGATCCAACTATTCGGTGTAGGGTATATTAGGGACGGCACAAGAGGGAGGCTAGTGGTAGTACCTCGTGCCCCTTCCAACTCCACCGGATAGGAAGCAAATAGAGTATAGAGCATAGAAAAGTAAAACCAAAAGAAATGAAGATTAGAATGTTCACTAAGTGGTTAAAGGAAGAAATTCAAAAATGAGGAAATGAATGACAAGATAAATGAAAGTATATAAAAAGCTTGTGAAAAGCCAAATGAAGTTTCGATCACTTGAAAACACACCTTAAGGATAAAATCAGTGTAGAATTATATATAAATAGGGAGAGTTTATTTGAAAAGAATAAATTTTGATCCTTGACATGCTTGCTCTTAATGTTTTAATACATGATGTTATGACTTAATGCATATTATGTTTTGCATGTGACATGATGTTATGAATTATGTGTTTTCAATATTCAAATAACAAAGATCTTTCCTAAATATAACTTGTAATGCTTCATGCCTATAAAATTTGATTGAAATATGTTATTACCAACAACAACATCATTTTGTTTTAGTGAATATATTTTGAAAAAAAAATAAAAAAAAGAATAATTTGAATTTGCAAATTAGACAAAATGAATTGATTCTGATTTATCTTTTATCTTGCCTAACATTGGTACATAATATCCTGATACTTGTTAAATTGCTCCAATTTGTGCCAAAATTAAATGTTAATTACAAAGATTCTGAATGTGTTCTAATACTTTTGAAATGTGTGTTTTCAATCTTAATAACTTAAGATGAGCTACAATGTAGAAGATGCATATCTCAAATTATAATCCTGAAAGCTTCCTTGAAATTTTTTATGAAATTCAGAATCTGATTTTGTATAAAAGCTTAAACTTAATTTAAAAAATGCTTCTATCATTGCATTTTTGTAACTTTTATTATATGCTTCAATGATTGCATCATTTTGAGGAATAACTCAATATGATTCCTGGATGAAAACTACGGTCTAAGAAAAATAGAATTAATTTTGATGCCTTGATTGTTTGCTCTGATACGCATCTGAAACATATCATTTTCTATCTTATAAGTTTATTAAAATTAGTCTAAATGATGCGTTTTTCAATGATCTTGATTGCAAATAAATGGTTCTAAACATATGATATTATTTTGATATTAAAAAGATTTATGGTGCTTTATATATACATTGCTGAAAAACTATGACTAAGAAATTAATATTTTGAATATACACTCCTACATAATTAAATGCTTCTATCATTAAAAAGAAAAGCTATTTTTAAGAAGAGAGTTAATGATCCTAAAGCTTAGAATATTTCAACTCACTTTAATAATTCTTATAGGAAAGAAAATGTAATTACTTTTGAAAGAAATTTGAGCTTCAAAAGAATTATTTTCTGATTAATATTTCCATACATATTCAAAAAAAAAATAAGAGGAAATATAATTTATTCTTGAAAGATTAAAAAGAGTGATTGCTATAAATTTTGAAAAATTCTAGATCACTCTACATTCTTGATATTATAGAAGAACAAAAAAAAAGGTTTGAAAGAAAATACATCTTTTGAGGGGGAGCTTTAAATACTCAATCTCTTTATTGAAAATTATCTTCAAACTCTAAACTCTCAAATGGAATGATTAATTAAGGGGGAGAAAAAAAATTTCAGAGTGAGAGATCATATAGAACTTAATCGTATAAATTCGCATCTAAAGATGAGACAAAGAATACTAAATGTAAAGTGGTATTAAACTTTGTGCTTCATTGAATATCTTTTGAAAGTTGGATTTCCATCTGTATTCATCGGTAAATCATTTATTTCTGAAAATTTAATTGAAAAGGATTCCATCTGTCTTAGTTTCGAAAATTTATCTTGGAATCTACTTATGAGTTCTTATTGGCTTGCACTTTAGTGTTTCAATCCTGAGCCAATTCATTTTAATTGATTTTGATGCTATGATCTTTAAAGGAGTAAAAGAAAGTCTTTAAGGGAGCTCTAAAAGAACTTTCAAAGCCTTAAATTTTATGTATCCTACACTGCATAAATTCATGTTTTGGTATCTATGCCCCAATACTTTTATATCATGAAAGAACTTTGAAGTCATTAAGAATTAAGGATTCAACATAATCTTATGTTTTTCGAGTATATAAGGTTTGATCTTTATTTGCTCTTATACTATACTCTGAAAATTAATTAGATTGCTCTCATCTTGCTATATACTTAATATATATATATATAAAGGTGTTGAATTTTCATTCGTGCCTTCTTTGAATATTATTCTTGATACTTCTTGAAATAACTTGAAAAAGATTTCATCTACACTTGATTTGAAAAATATCTTTGGAATCTATAGTTAGAGATCTCTTTTGGCTCATATCTTAAATGTCTCATTTCTAAAGCCAAACACATAGAAATAAGATATCATTTTATTAGGGATCATGTGCAAAATGGAAACATATGTATTGAGCATATATGTACTAAAAAATAATTAGCTGATATATTCACAAAACCCTTGAGTGAAGATAGATTCTGCACGCTAAGGAGGAAATTAGGCATATGTGATCCTTTTTTTATTGAAGAGATACAAAAGGGAGCAAGCAGTCTCATGATACATTCCTCCCATTTCTAAAAATCCATGAAACATGAGTCAAACTTGTAATCTATAGATTCCTTACTCATGTATCATTGTCCCAGAAAGAATTTGTAAGGATTGGAAGCAAGAAAAATTTTTAGAAGCGAGAAGGAAGAGAAAGGAAAAATTTCTGAACTTGGGTCGACCCAACGTTGAGTCGACCCAAGAAAATTCTTGAGTCGACCCAACGTCGGGACCCCACTGTTAAAAGGGGGACCCGTGAGCTTCTAGGGCACTGTTTACCCTTTGTCCTCTTCCGAAAACCCTATTCCCCACTCTCAAATCTTCTCCAATCATCTCCAAACAGTAGATTACTTCAAGATCTTGGAGAAATGGGACCCAAGAGAGCCGTAGCCAAGCGATCCGGGAGAGTCTCACGATCTTGTTTAGAGCCTAGGATATGTATCTAGTTCTCATATGTATTTTGTGTTGATAATGTATTTTGAACCTTGATTGAGGAATATTGTATTTGCTTTTGTTTTTGGCATGATTGTACTAAAATGTTCCTATTTTGATCAATGAAGTTTGAATGTTTGTTATCTCTTGTGTCTTTTCCCATGTACCTATTTGATGATAACAAAAAGGGGGAGAAGTAAAGTAAAGATCTTAGGGGAGAAGTAAAGATATTGTTTAGAATAAATAAAGTAACAAAAAGGGGAGAACTAAAGATATCTTTAGAGTAAGTAAAGAAAGAATAATAAGAGCAAAAGTAAAGAAAGTTAAAGAAAGGAGAAGTAAAGAAAAAGAAATAAGAAGTTATGTAAAGAAAGAGAAATAAGAACTTATGCAAGAAAAGAGAAATAATTGGGCAAACAAATTGAAAATCATATAAGAAAGCTTATACATCTAAGGGGGAGCAATTTGTAACAATGAAAATCATCAAATCAAAAATTTCTATCAAATTTCAGAATTTGGCACATATAATTTCAGAATTTGGCACGCACCTCTCGCACCCCGATACATAACCTGAAACTCATATTTTATCTCAAATTTTTGAAGTTTCATCATTAATGAATTATAAATGAAAGGGGGAGCAATTCAAAAAGTCAAATTGGCAACATTTAAATGAAATAGGGGGAGATTTCACTCTTATATATGAAAAGTTGAAATTCAGCAAGTTAAGCCCTTTCAAAAACTGATCTTAAAGACAAGTATCAATAGGCTCATACTCTTTATTTTGTAATCATCAAAAAGGGGGAGATTGAGGATGATAGTGTTATTTTGATGATTAACAAGTAATTATATCTAGAGTATATTATAAGTTAAATTGATACTTCATTTATAAGACTATTACTCTCAGGATATTTGTATAAATTGATATAGATACATTTCATTATTTATTTGAATGAATCTAACCTTGAGATGCAGCAAAGTGTGGATTGAGTCGACCCAAAGGATGATTGGGTCGACCCCGGCACATCAAGAAATCATTTGGCACACTTCTACAAAAATGGCACAGATGAACAGTGAGTTGGGTCGACCCAAGGAAAGCATGAGTCGACCCAAACATCAAGATCCTCAAAACAAGACAGAACAATGGTTCTCTGGATTCACTGAGAGGGTCGACCCAAGAAGTAGTTGAGTCGACCCAAGCTTGAGTCGACCCAAACCCTGAGAGGGTCGACCCAAAGGCAAGACAGAAAAGAAGACAGAAAATGGTTCTCTGGAATACTGAGAGGGTCGACCCAAGAAGAAGTTGAGTCGACCCAAGTGAACTTTGAGTCGACCCAAAGAATGGTTGGGTCGACCCAAGGGAAGGAAGGCTGAATTTCAAGTTTCTGTGTTTTCTGAGAGGGTCGACCCAAGGAATGTTTGAGTCGACCCAAGTGAAAGTTGGGTCGACCCAAGAAGAAGTTGAGTCGACCCAACTGAACCTTGAGTCGACCCAAGGAAAGGTTGGGTCGACCCAAGTGAAGGAAAGCTGAATTCCAAGTTTCTGTGTTTCTGAAGGTTGGGTCGACCCAAGAAAAAGTTTGAGCTGACCCAAGGTTTGGGTCGACCCAAGAAAAGTTTGGATCGACCCAAGCACGGGCAGAAGCATAACGGCTAGTTGTGCAGAAGTGCTTTTTGGACTCCCAACGGCTATAAACGGCTAGTTTCTTCAATCCAACGGTCAGGAAGGACTATTTGGAGGTTGGAGAAGTATTTAAGAGGGAGTATTCATCAGAGGAAGTAGGCTTTTGGAAAATACATCAAGTGCATTCAAGAGAGAACCCTAGCAAGGCAAGCTTCATCCAAGTGCTTCATTCAAGAATCAAAAGAAAGTGGTTGAGCAGATTCAAAGAGTCATCAAGAGCTCCATCCACCCTTGAAGAGTGAAGCATCCTTGACAAAGAAGAGAGAAGTCACATCAAGCGATAAATATTCTCTAAACTCTTCTTTGTAGATTATATTGTTATATTTGCTCATCTAGGAGTTTAAATCTTCTTCCTTTGTTTATTAAACTACTTGTAAAGGTTGGTTGGTTAGCCCGCAAAACCAACGGCATAGGTTGATTGGTGAACCCGGAAAACCAATTGCAAAGGTTCGTTGGTGAGCCCGTAAAACCAACATAGGTTTTTGGTGAACCCGGAAAACCAAAGTGTAAAGGTTCGTTGGTGAGCCCGTAAAACCAACATAGGTTTTTGGTGAACCCGGAAAACCAAAGTGTATAGGTTCGTTGGTGAGCCCGTAAAACCAACATAGGTTTTTGGTGAACCCGAAAAACCAAAGTGTAAAGGTTTTTGGATTGTGAGCCCGGAAAATAATCTAACTGTAATCCGCGGGATTATAGTGAATTTCCAAGGGGTCGCTTGGGGAGTGGACGTAGGTGCTAAGGAGAGCACCGAACCACTATACTTCTTGTTGTTTGTATTGTGATTTGTTTAAGTTCACTAACTCATCATTTAACACAAGTAAGATAGTTAAAATTAAAAGAAACCAATTCACCCCCCCTCTTGGCTTGTCACCTTGGGCAACAAGTATCATAGTCAATGGTCTCCACAAAATACTAATCATGATAAGGAAATGGCTCAGCAAAATACAAAAACCATGAATATTCTATATTGTGCATTATATGATAGTGAACTTAATAGCATATCTTTCTGCATAACTGTTAAGAAAATCTAGAATATGCTTGAAGTTAAATATGAATACACTAACATCTTTAGTGAATCTGAAACTAGCTCTGAAGAAGAAGAACAGCAAACTGAAATTGAAAATCTTTGCTTTGTGGGACATGAAGATGAGGTATGTACTAGAACTCAAAGTGATTTCTCATTCAAAGATGAAGTACATGCCGAAACTCAATCTGATTTTACATTTGATGAACTTTATGATGCTTTTTCTGAACTATACTTAGAATATAAGAAACTTAGTTTAAAGAATAAAAAGCTAAATCAGAAAAATCTATCTCTTGCTCAAAGCCATGATATAATTCAGAAAAATAATGAATTTGCTTTTAGAAGACAATGATAGGTTAGCTAAAGAAGTTAACAAATTTAAGCCTATAGTTGAAAAATTTACTATCAGCTTTGAAAAATTGAACTTAATGATAAATAATCAAAGAGCTGAATGAAAAGGCTGGATTAGGATATTAACCTTGGTACACACAAAAATTCTTTAATGACATATGTATTAAATCCTCCACTGATCATCCTAAAACAGTTTTTTAAAAATCTGATGAACCTAATGAACAAAAACAAAAAATTGAAAATTCATCATCTACATATGTTAAATCTAGGTTTGTTAAATTTAACAAGAGTATGCAAAAATATATTCCTTGTAATCCTAAAACATGCAAACTAATAAATAAAATAGTTATTAAGAAAATATGGATTTCAAAAGGAACAATTATGGCTAACCTATAAGGACCCAAAAGAGCTTAGGTTCCTAAGTTGAAAACCTAATTATTTTTCAGCAGGTGTGTCTAGCTATCCAAGGTTCTAATGAAAGATGTTATCTGGATAATGGGTGCTCTAGACACGTGTTAAAGAATTGAATTTAAAATGTAATTAATAAGAGTGATTAAAATGAAAGAAATAATGGAATAAGTAATTCTTGCATTCTCTCATATTGAAATTGTTTTGTTAGTTGATTAAAACATAACTTGCAAATATTAATCATTTTGGTGATATAAGTAATATTTTTAGTATGAAAAGAAAATATATCTAAATCACTCCATCTTTCCATATTATGCTTTACTTATTGATGGATAATTTGGTAAATCAATTCTCCTAGAATAACTCTATTAATTCTCTATATACTTGATTAAGAGTTCTTATCCATGGCATTATCTTTTATTGATCTTAGGCATAAGAATGTGTACTTAGTATATTTTTAGATATATGCATTATGAATACCAAGATTAAAAAAATAAGTTTTGCCATATAAAATCAACTTATGCTAGTATGGACTTAATCTCAAAAAACTTGTCATTGGTTTACTTAGATTAATTTCTGCAAGGACAAAGTTTGTTATGCATGTCAACTAGAAAAATAAACTAGAATACTCTCTAAATCTGAAAATATTGTTTCCACCTCTTAGTCTTTGAAAATTCTCCACATAAACTTATTTGGATCTCTAGGAGATAAACTTCTTGATTTTGTAATTGTGAATGATTTCTCAAAGCTTACATTAGTTTTTTTTTACACTTAAATAGAAATATTTTCTGCATTGGCACAAACTTACAATAGGTTTCAAATGAAAAAGATTTGCAAACTATGAAAATAAAGAAGTATCATGGCACAGTTTTGAAAACCAATATCTTGTTAAGTTTTGCACAGAAAATGATATTGAATATAATTGTTTCTGCACCAAGAACATTATTGCATATTGAGTTTATAAAAAGTAAAAATAAAACTTTTGAAGAAAAGTGATGGACAATGCTATGTGATAGTAATATGCATAATTGATTCTAATTATAGCTATCATCACAGCTTGTCATATTATAAGGTTTCTATTAGAACTTTTTTGAAAATCCCTTATGAACTCATGAAAAACAGAAAATAAAATGTTGCATACTTTCATATTTTTCAGTTATACATGTTATGTTCTCAATAATGAAAAATATGCCAAATCTGATAAGAATGTTTGCCTTTGGATATTACTCATCAAGCAAAACATATTGAGTATTCAAATAAATAGAACTCTAATTATAGAAGAATTAATTCATATTATTCTTGATGAGACTAATAATCCTTCATCAAGAAAGAGCATAGATGTTATTGTTGATGCAGGTGAGCTTGATAAAGGAATTAGGGCCTTAATCCTAAAGAATTGCTATGCATCAGAAAATGATCATGGAGAGGATCAATTTCAACAATGTAAATATACCGAATGTAAGCAATTGAACATCCTAAAGATATAATCATTTTATGATCATTCTCAATACACTAAAATCAGATCTTATGATAAGTATATAGTTAATCGTTTTGCTTACATGTAACAATCTAAAACTAAAACACCTTGAGAAGAATGAACAGGATTATAATTGGTCAAATTAAACTAAATCACTTTTGAAAGAGATACAATTTGAAATCTTGCTGATAAAATCTAAAAACTAGTTAATAATTAGAACCAAATTGAGTTTTTCAGAAATGCACTTGATGAAGAAAAATTGGTGACTACTAAAAGATTTAATCAAGAAAAGATGAAATAGATCTTGATGAAATTCTTGCATGATTAGAAGTAAAGATCACCATTATCTTTTGCTTGCTTTATGAGCCTTGTATTTTGTCAAATGAATATGTAGAATATACTTCTGTGTGGTTATATCATTAAAGAAGATCTATGTAAAATAATCACCTTAGTTGAAAACACTCATTACAAATATGATAAAGCAATATATGATTTGGAACAAGCACCAAAAGCATGATATGAAAGGTTGAGGAACTTTTTGATAGAAAGCAATATTGATGAATCTATACATCAAGAAGAAAAATTTGTGATATCTTATCTGCTTAAAGTATACATTGATGACATCATTTTTGGTTCTACTAATGAAGCTTTATATGAAAGTTTTTCTAAGCTCATGCAGGGTGAGTTCTAAACATGTATGATGAATGAGTTAACATTTTCTCTCGAACTCCAAATTAAGACAAACAAGAAAGAAAATCTTCATTGGCCAAAGTAAGTCCATAAGAAAACTCATATAGAAGATTGGCATGAAGAAGGTATGTCTATGATCCTACATTGTAGAATTTGAAAAGGATGAGAAAGGTATATCTATTGTTTTGAAGCTATATTGAAGCATGATAGAATAATTATTTTATCATACAGCTAGTGAACCAGATTGTATGCTCATTATGTGCCCTTGTGCAAGACTTCAATCTAACTCTAATGAATCATATTTTATTGATAACAAATGAATCATAATCAGAATTTTGATAGAAATAACTGATAATCAAATTAAAACTTAATTTGTGATCTTTTGAGCATAATATGAATTTTGTTTGCATGATATAAATTTATGTGTTATGCAGCATATTAGATTATCTCTTTATTCTGTTCTTTCATGAAAATTAGTTAAAAATAATAAAAGAGAGAAAGATAAAGAAAAGAAAATAAACATTGTTTAGGAAGAGTAAAAACAAAGTAAATGTAAAATCGAAAACATATGAAGAAATTTAAAATAGTCATTAATTGCTTAAAGAAACAAAGTTGTGAAAAACAAATGTAGTTTCAATCACTTTAAACCATACCTTAAGGATAAATCAATGCAAGATTATATTTAAATAGGGGAAGTTTATTTGAAAAGAATTGATTTTGATCCTTGACATGCTTGTTCTTAATACTTCAATATATTATGTTATGACTTAATGCATATTATGTTTTGCATGTAACATGTGACATTCCTAATTTGAAAAGTGTTTTAACTCTGCACATAAGTTTTTACTTCACCTTTGTCTTCAAAATAACTTGTGTTTCAAAGCTTAATGAAAATGGTTTTCACTTGCAAAACATACTCCTCAATGATATGTATTTTATGGATTCATTGATTCTCCTTATACTTTTCTGATTTTAATGAATATCTTCTTAAAAATAAAAGAAAAGAATAGACTGAATTTGCAATTTAGGCAAAATAAATTGATTTTGAATTATTTGTCATCTTGCCTAAACTTTGGTACATAATGTCCTGATACATGTTAAATTGCTCCAATCTGTACCAAAATTTATGTTAATTACAAATATTATGATTGTGCTCTAATGTTATTAAACTATGTGTTTTCAATCTTAGTGATTTAAGATGAGCTACAATGTAAAACATACATATATCAAATTATAACTTCGAAAGCCTCCTTGAAAATCATTATAAAATTCAGAATCTGATCTTCTATGAAAGTTCAAACTCAATATAAAATGCTTACATCTTTGCATGTTTGTAACTTTCATTATATGCTTCAAAGATTGCATCATGCTGGAGAATATTTTACTATGATTCTTAGATAAAAACTACAGCTTAAGAAAAATAGAATTAATTTTGATGCCTTGGTTGATTTCTCCGATACGCATCCGAAACATATCATTTTGTATTTTGTAAGTGTACTAAAATGGTCTAAATGATGTTTCTTTCAATGATCTTGATTGCGAACAATTGTTTCTAAATATATGAATTTATTTTGATATTAAAAAGATTCATTGTGTTTCATGTATACATTGCTGTGACACTATGATTAAGAAATTGAGTTCTATAAATATACACTTCAATGATCATCTATATGTTTTTTCTCCTGCATAATTAAGGGCCTCTATCATTAAAAGAAAAAGCTTTTTTTAAGAATAGTGAATAATCTTAGAGCTAGAAACATTTTAACTCACTCAAATAATTCTTAAAGGAAAGAAAATGTAATTGCTTTTGAAAAAAATTTGAGCTTCAAAAGAATTATTTTCTGATTAATATTTCAGTACATTCTCAAAGATTAGGAGCAAGCATAACTTGTTCTTGAAAGATTAAAAAGAGTGATTGCTATAAATTTTGAATAATTCTAGACCACTCTACATTCTTGATATCATAGACTTTCAGTTTTATTCACGCTTATCATTAAAATCTGAAATTCAACAAAAAGAAAAGAATGATTAAAGAAGAATGCAACTTTTGAGGGGGAGCTTTAGATATTCAATTTCTTTGCATTCTGTATCTTATCTAAAAGTTACATTCATTTAATAAATACCACGAATGTTTTATGGTTTGATTTTGATGAACCTCATTGTATTGCCTTACTTGCCTTAGTTACATAATAGGCCTATACTTTGAGTTTAGTTCTATAAAGCTTTTCTTATCTCAAACTTTGAGCTCAATGGAAATATACTCTCAATAGTGAAACTTGTAGAAAACATATTTTCAAGATTAACAATTTGAATGTTTTATTGAAAATTATCTTCAAATTCTAAACTTTTAAATGGAATGCTCAATTAAGAGGGAGAAAGAAAATTTCAGGAGGAGAGATCATATGGAACATAATCGCATAAATCCATAACTAAAGGAGAGAGAAACAATACTAAATAAGAAGTGATTTTAATACTCTCCCATCTGTATCATCTGAAATTTAAATCTGAAAATCTTTATGATACACCTTGAAGCTTGCTATTTGGTTAATATATCTTGTGCATCCATCATGAACCAAATTGCAATTCAAATAGTTGATCTTAGGTGCTTCTAATTTAATAAAAAAGGAGAAGAAAAATAAAAGTGAAAAAATCAGCTTGAAATGTAATGTTGTATGTCTGATTCATGAATAGAACTCAAGAGGCTTACATAAATGAAAGAAAAATGAATGCTCTTAAAGCCAAATCATTAAAAGTTACTCTATGTAAATTTGATAATAATTTTACTATGCTTTTGATGTCTAATTGGTTTAAAACTAATATCAATTTAAGCATATTTTGGTATCAATCTTGTGCTTCGTTAAATATGTTACAAAATTTGGATTTTCATCTGCACTTCATTGATAAATTATTTGTTTTGAAAATAAAGTGAAATGGATTCTATTTGTCTTAGTGCCAAAAATTTATTTTGGAATCCACTAATGAGCTCTTATTGGCTTGCACTTTAGTGTTTCAACCCTATGCCAACTCATCTTGCTTGATTTTGATGCCTTGACTTTTAAAAGAAGCAAGAGAATTATCAACGAACTTTTGAACTTTATGTGTACCCCAATGCTTTTATTATCATAAAAGAACTTTAAAGTCATTAAGAATTAATGATCCAACATGATGGTATATTTTTCAAGTATGTAAGTTTTGATCTTATACTCTGAAAATTAATTAGATTGTTCTCATGTTGCAATATACTTAATATATTGGGCCAAAGATCTTAAATAAACAAGCTTTCATACTTGTTATTAAAGCTCTTTCAAAAAAAGGGGAAAAAGAGGTTAGATTTCCATTCGTGCTTTTTTTGAATATCATTTTTGACACTTCTTGAATTAACTTGAAAAAGATTCCACCTGCACTTGATTTGAAAACTATCTTTAGAATCACATTCGATGTGCTCTCATTATAATTTGCTTTGAAATCATCTTAATTAGCTCTGATCTATGCTCATTAATCTTGTTCTGACATTATTACCTTGAGTTACATGATTCATATTCTTGCAATAATTTGACATGCATTGAATGAAAATTAGAGTACAAAATGGGAAAGAAATTAGAGTATATACTGCTTCATGTTTCATTATCTTTTTGATGTTGTCAAAAAGAGGAAGAAATATTTGAGTATATGCTCATAATGCTTTATGTTTTGAATGCTCTATGTTTTCAATGGAATATAAATCAGCTTAAAGTGAAATATATTGATTGGGTTAAGCTGCTTAAATCTATAGCATTATAATGAAGTATATTTTAAATATGCATATTTTCTACTTCATGCAACTTAGCTATGCATTAGTTCTAGAATACAATCTATTGTATATTGCATATACTCCAAGTTTTGTCATCATCAAAAAGGGGGAGATTGCTGACCCAAGATTGATTTTGATGATTACAAAATCTTGAAGTATAATTACTAATGTTTGTGTTGCAAGAAGAAAGATAATTTGTTTTGCAAGGAACATAGCAAGTTGGAAAAATACAAGAAAGCCTCAAAAGCTCTCAAGAAAAGTTAGAAGAAAGCCACACTTTATTGGCCCAAGGTTCAAGTTCAAAGGATTTAAGTTGGAGCAACAAATTCATAGGAGAATTCAAAAAAACAGTCTTCGAGTCGACTCCCAGGAAGTTCGAGTCGACTCCGGCACAAGCATAGAATATTGGCACACCTTCGAGCCGTCTCCACCAAGCGCGAGTCGACTCTCTCAGTGTCACGCCCCGAGCCCGAGGCGCGGCAGACGCCGCACGCCCGCACGACGAGCCGCACAGGTGTGCAAGGCATCGGATCATATCAAAGCAAATACAGATGTTCAAAACTGACATAATTATTGAAATTTATTCAGAAGCAGTCTTACAAAATTTCAAAATAACATTTGCTAACATAATTCAAATGTCTAAACTAATCTAACTGAAATGCCAATAACTGATGGAATCATCGAAACATCTAACGCACTCTCCAATCCCGTGCGATCAAGCCTCTGGATCTAAAAACAGAGAAAATAAAATAATGAGCTACACTAGCCCAGTAAGCAACAAAATACCCCAAAGTGGGGTCGGAGCATATCAGGTCAAAATACAGGATAATGACTGGAATAAATCATAAATAACATCGTTTTACTATTTTCAAAACTTATTATCATTTTTTCAAAAACTCTGATACCAGAATCTCAACATAATAGGCTACGGCCACGTAACCCAGTGGCATGGGTTGCACAAGGTGCCAAATCCACTATTTTTATCCACCGATGGCAGCCGGTGTTGCACAAAAGTGCCAAACCACTATTTTTATCCACCGATGGCAGCCGGTGTTGCACAAAAGTGCCAAATCCACTATATTTACCCATCGATGGCAGCCGATGTCGAAACCGGTTCCTCACAGATTACAAGTCGACAGGTCCAACGTATAATCCCCATTGGCGGGGCCAGAACAGAACAGATCAGATCATAGCCATGCTGAGAATGCATATATATAAAAACAGATTTCATAAATTGTACATTCATATTTCACGAATTTTAGAGCATATAACATGATTTTCAAATAAAATTTAACATGTCAGACCCATTTTACTAAATACAAAATATATTTCAAAATTTAATCCAGTAATAATTATTTTACCAAATAATTTAGAAAAATGCACTTTGAAGCATTAAGTTACTTACCTCTTCTTGCTTAATCCCTACTTCAGATAGGCGGATCAGGTTCACCTGTTTAAATTTAATTAATTCCTTGTTAATTTCAGAACTAAGCAAATCCAAAAAAAATACTATTGGACACCGCCCAACAGGGCCCAGAGTTGGCCCATAATGGGCATGGCCCGATAGGGCCCATATCGGACACGGCCCAATGGGCCCGCATAGACCCAGCTAAATAGGGGCCCCAAGGTTGGCTTCTAATTGGTTCATTTATGCAATAAAAATATATTGCAGGGACTAATACTTAATTAAAGGGTACTGTTCTATAATAAAACTTGAGTAAAGGGACCAAACAAATATATTTGAGGACCTTTATGTAATAAATCTTTCTTATAGGGATCAAACATAATTTACAGAAGGCTCTTTTATGCAATAATATACTATCAAGGGCTTAACTGTAAAATTGCATTTATTGGCCAAACGGGTTCGGGTTTCGAGTTCCGGGCTTCGGGTCTAAACTGGATTTTGGATTTCGGGTTTCGGGTCTGAATTGGATTTCGGATTTCGGGTTTTCTTCTCTTTTTTTGTTTTTGTTTCGGGTTTCGGGTTCGAACCGGGCCTAAGTTGGGCCCGCAGTGAATAGGGCCCGTGAACAGGGCCCTTCTTCTTCCCCAAACCCCCACGAATAGGGAAAGAAGAAGAAGAGGAAGAAGGGACCGACTGGGGAGGGAGGGTCAGCCTAGGCGGCTGGGAGCTGTTGCCCAGTCGACGGCCGGCCGACTGCAGTGGCGGCCGGCGGCTGATGCAGCGACGGGCGTCGAAGGAAAACCGAATGATCTCGGTTTGGGGCCAAAGCAAAAGAAGGAAATCAAGCATGTTATTTGGCATGGAATCAAGGGCAAAAGAGGAGGGAAGCTCACCGGCGATCGACGGAGGTGGCGGATCTCGGCCGAGGGAGGCTCGGTCCGATGTCAAGCGGCGGCGGCGATGGCACTTTCCGAAGAGGAAGGAGATCTCGAAATAGGGGAGGCTTGAGTGGTGGTGGTGGTTGGCCGAGGCGGCTCACCGGCGACTTGGGAAGTGGGAGCAAAGGAAGGAGAGGAAGAGGAGAGGGAGGAGAGGAAGAAAAGGGGACTCGGCGGTGGCCCTAGGGAAGGAGAGATGGGGTTTTATCTCCCCATCATAACGGCCCACCACCGCGAAAATCACGGCGGTCGAGCGCGATCCGCGGCCGTGATCGGCCGCGGTGTGACCGGATGCCCCATTTGTCCCTGAAGGAGCCGGAGAGGATCGCAATCGCGATCCTCTGTTCCGGTCCTCCCAAAAATAGGAACGGGGTTGAAGTCGGCTGGTGCTGCCGACTTCAGCCCCATATCTCACATTCTCTCCCCCTTAGAAAAATTTCATCCTCAAAATTTAACATACCTTAGCTTGCAAAAAGACCCGGATATTTTTTCTTCATCTCGTCCTCCAGTTTCCATATAGCCTCACTTTCTGAGTGATTGTTCCACTAGATCTTAACATAAGGAATTATGCACCTCCTCAACACATGTTCCTTTCTATCAACCACACGTATAGGCTGCCTAACGTGCATAGCAGAGAACTCGAGGGAAAGTATAGGCACCACTACCTACGAAGCTAAATTTAATGTATCCAGGGATCTGAAATTTTATCCGCTTTTCATGGCAGTTAATGGTAGCAAATTGTGATGCTAACCAGTCCATACCAAGAATTATGTCAAAATCATACATATCTATAACTATCAAATCAACAGGCAAGTCTCTACCTACTATCTGAACCGAACAAGTCTTGCAGACCTGATTACCAATCATTCCACTTCCGGCAGGGGTGTTAACATGTAAATCATTCTCTAACGGCACGCAAGGTAGGTCATGTTTTCGCACAAAATCCATGACACAATGAATGTGCAGCACTAGAATCAAACAGTATATAAGCATAAACAGAAGCAACCGGTAGTGTACCTGACACCACAGTATTGGATGCCTGAGCATCCTGCTGAGTCAGTGCATAAATATGACCCTGTGTGTGCGGTCTCCCTCCTATCTGCTGCTTAGGAGAAGAAGGCTGAGCAAACTGAACCGGAGCAAAAGAACCTTGCACTTGTTGGGTCCTTGTAGCTTGAGGCCTCTGATCTGATTGTGATACTTGCCGATTGCGAGGGCACTCTGCTATCTTATGATTCTGTTGGCCACATCTGAAACATGCGCCAGATAATCGTCTACAGAGTTCTTTCTTATGGGCACCACCACATGCTTCACATTTAGACTGGTCTTGTTGAATAGTCTCTCCATAAGATCCCTGCTTTTCTGATTGCCCAGACCTATTACGAGATTTTGCTGTCCTACTAGAATTCTGTCCACTATGAGTATCATCATCTCTGCTCCTCTTCTTTTATATTCTATCTTTTGAATCTTGTGTTTCCTTCCAGACAATTTCCATATTCTTGGCCCTGTCTACCAGGTCATCATAGTTGGTTGAGTGCACTACGGCCAAACCCCGACGTAATTGAGGCTTCAATCCTTCCTTAAATCTCCTTATCCGGGACTCTGCATCTATGACGAGGGTGGGAGCAAACCGAGCTAACCTATCAAACTCTGCCTCATACTCATCCACGGTCATAGTTCCTTGAGACAGATTTAGAAATTCTCTCTCTAGCTCCCTAAGGCGACTTGAAGGAAAATACTTGGAGTAGAAGGCTGTGCGAAACCTCTGCCAGGTAAGTGCCTCCTGCTCGGGTGCCAATGTGCGCTCCACAGACATCCACCAATAATGAGCTCGGTCTTGAAGCATATAGGTGGCAAATCTGACCTTCTCTTCATCGGTGCACTCCATTGCTCTGAAGGCTTTCTCCATTTCATCTATCCAGGCTTCGGCCTCTTGAGGACTAGTGGTGCCTTTAAAAGCCGAAGGAGCCATTTGAAAGTGAATCCTAGGTTCTTCGGTGTTTAGCATGCTGAATTTTTTTTTTTTTTTTGAAAACCATGGCTGAACCTGATCGGGTTGCCTACGTACCCCTTCATAAGGGGGATCAAGCCATACGTAGTTCTTTTTAAGTTTTAAAACGCAGCGGAAAAACCGAATCAAACAATTTAATTCATGCATGCTTACAAGATCAAATCTAGAAATCAGCACCTTAAGAACATATAGAATTATGCCGTAATCGTTTAAACAATTATGCTAAAACTTTTATGCATGATTAACTATCAGATCTGAAACTTAAGAACTCTATTCCAATTAATCTCCGAATATCCATCGAATGGATTCTGGAGATATCTCCGTGAGGAGCCCCAAAAGAGGGTAAAACCTCGGGGAATTGGACCTAGACCTTGACACCATAATAAATGATTAATGCTAGATTAATACCTTTTATGATGGATGAAAGTTGTGAATCTGATTCTTGACTTCGCAGCCACGCACACGAATGGCCTCTACGAGAAGTACACGCGAAGTCCTGAAGGATCTTCTTCCGCAACAGTGCTAGCAGCTGCAGAACACTTGAAAGCTGAAATCTGCCCGCCGGGATTCAATCAACTCTTGATCAATCGTCTTGAAGCAGATAGAGATGAGGTTTGTAAGAAAAGTAGAGGACTCAGATCTGATCTTGAATCTTCTAGATATTCACCCTGAAAACCCTATCTAAAATGGAGAAGAAGAGGAGGAGGAGGCGGGTGAGGAAGAAGGCTGCAATGGATGTGTTTTTGGTGCCCATGTTTGACCCCTTTTAATGGCCTCCGAATTTTCATTCAAAATTCGAAATTTATTTTTAGAAAACCTCTTTTAGTTGGCACATGCAAAGGAATAGGAACAACCCAAATTAGATCTCAACCAAATCTGATTTAAATTCAAATTTTAAACACATGTGCAAGAGGGAAGGAATTTGAAATCCATGCGGCAAGGTAAAACACTTCATAATTTCGAAATCACCTCTTGAAATTCGAATTTAATCCATTCAAAAACTCAGACGCCACCTTGGCTGATGGTTTGAGTGATTAAAATCATTTAACACATTGCTTAATGTTTGAATTTAAATTCAAATAACAAACAATGTCGCCATGTGTCAAGCAATGGGTCCATGTGCCATGCAATAATTTTGGTTTATTTAAAATTCATGAAATCCAATTCCATGTCACCAATAATTGCCACATCATCTGAGCCTAATCCCCTTGGGTTGCACCTAATCAAATTTGGTCAAACCCGAATTAAAACAAAGCAATTTGGTTGAAACCAATCTAATCAGGTCAGACCCTGATTGAGCTCAAATTGAATCCAATTCAATTTTGGCTCATGCAAACTCAATCAAATTGAATTATTACTTTGTGTTGGACCTAATTCAATTAGGTCAATCCCCAATTAAGAACAAATTAATTTAAAATTAATTTGATCAGCTTAAGTCCTTTTTGCTTCTGACCTAATCCAATCAGGTCAAAACCCTGATTGAGCCCAAAATTGAATCCAATTCAATTTGGCTCATCCTTAGCACAATTACTCAATCAAATTGAGTTTATTAGTAATTTAATTACTAATTAATCCTTCAATTGACCAAATTACCCCCGAATGATTCTTAATCATTCATCAGCTTTCTTGATCAATCAGGAATATTCTATGCGTGTGACCTCATAGGTTCGAACCTAAGCCGGTAGTATAGGAACAATTTTCTACACTAATCGATGTGACCATCTAGCAATGGTACCCGACATCCGGATAGGTCGAATATATGCGAAGCAAATATTCTGAAACCCTGAACTATGGTTACTGTATAATTCAATCCCTTTGACTCCTAATGCCAGGATGACTTAGAGCTCACTGTCAACCCTATAATTAGTACATCCATTATGTGATTAACTTTAGATATCCCGTGACTCCTCACTGGGATTACCCTGGCCAAGGTTTTGCTAAATTAATCACAAGACATTATCTCCTGTTTTCAGGAGGGGTCAATTCCATCTTGACTCACAACTGACTACGCAAGTACTTGACTGCACCCAGTGACCTTCCGTCACTGAATTAGAAATTCAGGTAGTCCGGTACCAAAGTACAGTGAGTTGCTTGCTAGTCACAGGTTGCGGTCTCAGGTCAGAGGGCCAAACTTATACCCATATCCACTCGGAACATCTCTTGACAGTAGAACGTTCCGGAATTGGTCACGTTTAGTGAAATGTACTTCTACACTTCACTTGTGTGGCATACCAGTGTCTCCACACTCCTTGGTTAAGAGGACAACCAACGTATATGTCACACAACGACCTAATCTCGATAATATTGTCGTCCTAGTAACAACATATCATTTCGTCGCAAACAAGTTTAAGGACTCAAAGATAAATCCTCCTTTATCATAACATAAGTCCTAAGGACTTCATCATATAAGAGTTCATTTGAAGATGAAATGATGAATAATGCCAAATAACACTTTATTAATTTGTCAATTCATTTACAAAATTCAATCATCAATATGCTGACGATTGACATTTAGGATACAAATTCCAACAACTCCCACTTAGCCTAATGCCAATCGGCACAGTATCTAATACCCATCTTCGACTTGTGTTCGTCGAACTCTTTGATGCCGAGGACTTTGATAAATGGGTCAGCCAGATTTTCTTTTGTGTCAATCTTCTGAAGATCAATATCACCTCGATCGATGATCTCTCGAACCAGGTGGTAGCGACGTAGAATATGCTTGGTCCGCTGATGTGCTTTGGGTTCTCTTGCTTGAGCTATGGCCCCAGTATTGTCACAAAATACAGGCACTGGACCATCAATGGAGGGTGTCACTCCAAGCTCGGTGATGAACTTCCGCAACCATACAGCTTCCTTGGCGGCATCAGATGCTGCGATATATTCTACTTCACATGTAGAATCTGCCACTGTATGCTGCTTGGAAATCTTCCAGCAGATGGCCCCACCCTTAAGAGTGAAGATATATCCTGACACGCTCTTGCTATCATCTTGATCTGACTGAAAACTTGAAGTTTTAAGTCAGAATCACCATAGACAAGCCACTGATATTTAGTATTTCTCAAATACTTAAGGATGGTTTTTACAACCTTCCAGTGGTTGCTACCTGGATCAGACTGGTATCTGCTCACTACTCCTAGTGAGTATGCCACGTCTGGTCTAGTACATGTCATGGCATACATTATAGATCCCACTGCCGAAGCATATGGAATTCTATCCATACTCTCTCTTTCTTGAGGGGTTGTCGGACAATCCCTTTTAGAGAGGTTAATTCCATGGCCCATCGGAAGATAGCCTTTCTTGGAATTAATCATACTGAACCTCTTCAGTATAGTATCAATGTATGTGGATTGGGATAATCCAAGCAATCTTCTAGATCTATCTCTATAGATCTTCATCCCTAGGATGTAAGATGCTTCTCCCAAATCCTTCATGGCAAATTGAGATGATAGCCAAACCTTTATTCCTTGTAATGCAGGAATGTCATTCCCGATTAAAAGAATGTCATCCACATACAAAATAAGGAATATAATAACTGAACCATTTGCCCATTTATAAATGCAAGGTTCCTCTTCATTCTTAATGAAGCCATATGTTTTGATTACCTTATCAAAACGTATATTCCAACTCCGTGAAGCTTGCTTTAATCCATAAATGGATTTTTGAAGCTTGCACACTTTAGACTCATCTGCAGATGTAAAACCTTCAGGTTGTATCATATACACTTCCTCTTCTAAATCTCCATTTAGAAATGCGGTCTTTACATCCATTTGCCAGATTTCATAGTCTAAATGTGCTGCTATCGCAAGCACAATCGGAATGGACTTGAGCATTGCCACAGGAGAAAACGTCTCGTCATAGTCAATACCATAACGTTGACGATAACCCTTGGCAACCAGACGGGCTTTATAGGTCTCTACCTTTCCGTCTGCGCCCCGTTTCCTTTTGAATATCCACTTACACCCTATGGATTTAATTCCTTCGGGTGGGTCAACTAATGTCCAAACATCATTGACCTTCATGGATTCCATTTCGGATTGCATGGCTCCAAGCCATTTATCAGAGTCATACCTCTGCATTGCATCCATATATGTGATCGGATCCTCATCATTTTCATCAAGTTCGATAGGATCCCCATCTCGGACCAAGAAACCGTAGTATCTGTCCGGCTGACGTGGTACTCTACCCGATCGCCTTAATGGTGCATCTAATATGGGTTCTGAATCTGATCTAATCAAATCCGACTCAACTGGTTCAGTAGATGGTGTCGGATCTTCTACATGTTGAACTTCTCTAAGCTCAACATTAGAGCTATTTGTTCCTTCACCAAGAAATTCCTTTTCTAAGAAAATTGCTCTATTGCTTACGAACAACTTTTGTTCTTCAGCAAAGTAGAAGTAATATCCTTTAGTTTCTTTAGGGTAACCAACAAAGAAACATTTGTCAGACTTGGGTTCAAGTTTGTCTGTCTTCAAACGTTTGACGTACGCCGGACACCCCCAAATCCTAAGGTGAGAGAGCATCGGCTTACGTCCAGTCCACATCTCATGTGGTGTTTTATTTACAGACTTACTTGGAACCTTATTTAGAATATAGCAGGCTGACTCAAGAGCATATCCCCAAAAGGATATGGGCAGATTAGCAAACCCCATCATGGATCGAACCATGTCTAACAGAGTTCGATTTCTCCTTTCTAACACACCATTATATTGTGGTGTACCAGGAGGAGTCCATTGGGAGAGAATACCATTTTCTTCTAGATATGTCAAAAATTCACTGGAGAGGTATTCACCTCCTCGATCTGATCGAAGAGTTTTAATACTCTTTTCAGTTTGTTTTTCTACTTCATTACGATATAATTTGAACATTTCAAATGATTCAGATTTATGTCTCATTAAATAGACATAACCATACCTAGAAAGGTCGTCTGTAAACGTAATGAAATATGAATACCCACCTCTAGCATCTGTGCTCATTGGCCCACATACATCAGAATGTACAAGGGTCAATAAATCACTGGCTCGTTCACCTTTTCCGGTAAAAGGTGATTTGGTCATTTTACTAAGAAGACATGATTCATAGGTTGTCAATGATTCACAATCATTAACATCAAGGATTCCCTCTTTACTTAACCTGTTCATCCTATTCTTGTTAATATGACCTAGCCTATGATGCCAAAGGTAGACATCCGTGACATTATCTATTCTAGGGCGCTTATTGGATTTATACATTACATGAACAGGCTGTGACAAAATATAAATGCCATTACTCAGAATTCCATTCATTACAACAACACCATTCCAAATGACATTGCAATAATCCTTTTTTATTGATATTTCATAACCATTTTTGGCCAAAAGGCCTACAGAAATGATATTCAATAGAAAACTTGGACAATAGTGACAATCACTAAGGACATTTACATGAGAGCTGAATTCAAGTTTAAGAATTCCTAAAGCTAGAACTGGAACTGGTCTTCCATCTCCAACATTCAGGAACCTTTCTCCTTCTTCAAACCTCTTACTGACTTGTAGCCCCTGCAACGAATTGCAAATATTAAAAGGACTACCGGTATCCAATACCCAGGTCGAATTATCACAAATAGAAAAATTGCAAGGTGTTATCATATAAGTACCTTGATTGGCAACTGATTGCCCACTTTTCTTAGGCCGGTTCAGATCGAGGGATGCAATGTAAAGAGGACAGTTCCTCTTCCAATGTCCTTGCTTCTTGCAGAAGAAGCACTCCGCCTTGCTCTGATCAGCCTTTTTATTCTTTTTCTGACTAGGCTGAGCATGGTGCACCTGTTTTTTTTGGATTTTATTTTTCTTTTTTCCTTTCTTAAAGGAGCGACCCTTGGATGAACCTCCCACTAAATTCACCGTCTTCTTAAGAAGTTGGTGATCATTCTCAAACGTCTGTAGTAACCCCAACAATTGGTGATAATTCACTACAGGTTTCGTCATACGAAAATGAGTGAGAAAAGGACGGTATGATCCAGGCAATGAGTTTAGTATGGCATCCTTCCCCAATTGATCATGAAGGGGAAAGCCAAGAGAGCTTAGACGCTCGATCAACTCAATCATGTACAGTACATGATCAGTTACCGAGGTCCCATCTTTCATTCGGGCGCTGAAGATGGCACAACTAGTTTTGTGCCTCTCAACGTCGTCAGGAACGCCGAATGATTCATTCAACACTTGAATGATATCTTCCGGCTGCGTATTCTCAAAACGCCTACTAAACTCATCACTCATTGCTGCCAACATGATGCATCGAACAGTGATCCGGTCACTGAGCCACTTCTGATAAGTGTCTCTGGCCGATCTTGATGCATTAGCAGCGGGCTGCTCAGGTGCTTGATCCGTTATCACATAAAGGATCCTCTCATGCTCTAGCACTATTTTCAGTTTTCTATGCCAATTATTGAAATTTGGACCAGTCAACTTGTCATTGTCCAACAATGAGCGAAGTGATAAATTAGTGGCCATTTCTGCATAAAAAGAAAATTTGGCTATTAGTATATGAATTGACTAAACACAGTAGACTTGGACTTTAGTCTAAAGATATTTCCACTATTTTATACAAATTGGTAGCCTCTACCTCTAATTCGAAAAATTACTCCTAATTCTTTAGTGGGCACTAGAACCCAATAGATCCCATATAGGCCCGAGTGTGGCTCGGCCAACCCATATGCACCTATTGGTAGGTTCTTAACTAATTGCTTCACCAAGCAACTTCTAGTGATGATTTTGCCCTAGATTTTCCGGCAGGCGTGTGGCGCCTCCACCGAATACCCTAGTCAGGTCCAACCATTAAATGATAGGGTTAAGTCTAATCAACTAATAGACGACCAAGTCCGAGTGTGGCTCGGCTCACCTGACCGCCTATTGAAGGTACACTTAACTCATCATATATTGAATGACAATTCCAATGCTTGATAAGTACCAGGCGTGTGGCGCCTCCAATAATTATCAAAACATTGGACCCATTATCACCCAACTTAATGGGAGGCTATGACCTAGTTATCTCCATAACCATTTCATTTTAAGGACCTAATAATTTTAGAGGATTTCATAATTAGGATAAATGAGAAGATCCGGTTAGTCTAATTTCTCCCACTGACTTCACCAAATCAGATTAGACTCAAACCGGTTAAGGAGACACCTAAATCAGTCATACTGATTTTCCTTAAGGCATGGGCTAACTCGAATCATTAAGTGATCCAATCAAAATGTGATTGACCATGTCGGCCAGGTAAGTGAGATCGGTGGAAGCGATATGCCATTAACTCGACAAAGACGAATCAGTGCGAGTAGCTCCCAATTAAAAACCACCGGTCAAAACTGCCAAACTTACCTTAGACACCGACTGGTTAATCAATTTCGGTTTGATTACTCAAATGACTCGGGCTCCACCTCTGAGCCTAAATCAAGTTCCATCTTGGTCTAATCAAAGACATGGAATTGATCAATCTACAACTATTGTATTTAACCTAGAGTTTCCTTGACCTAATCTAGTTACTACTTAATTAGATTTGATCAATTAACTCTAATTAGACCATGTTTGATTCTAACCTTAGGGCTAACCCAATCCTAAGAACTTGATTCAAGCTAACCCATATGCCCAAAGAATTATGCAATGTCAATTAATTGAGTTACAATTCTATTTCATAACACTTAATTCTCAATTAAGTTTAGACTTATGAAAGTTTTGATCATTGCATATTTTTTTTTAATACATATTAATTACAATCTTTCAGTTCTTAAAACACATTTTCAGATCTGAGTTTTTATAATTAATCACATGTAATCAGATTTAATTCATGTTTAAGTCATTATGTTTTATGTTCATGCATCACATATACATAACAACATGAATTAATACAAACAACATACATCTTATGTATTTGTTTTTTCACTTTTATTTTCAGATCTGATTTGTTCATTAAAATCAAAGATCATATGAATCATAAACTTTATTTAGATCTAATCTAAACAATATTATGATTTCAGATTTATTCATGTTACTAATCCTAACACAAACATGCATCATATGCATCCAAAATTTCAGATCTACTTAATCATGCATAATCAGCAATTAAATCAATCATAAAAAGCACTTTAGATCTAATCTAAATATGTTAATGATTTCAGATTTAATTGCAAGAATTAAAACATAAAAGTTTAAACATAAACCTGGCTCTGATACCACTGAAAGTGAATCCTAGGTTCTTCGGTGTTTAGCATGCTGAATTTTTTTTTTTTTTTTGAAAACCATGGCTGAACTTGATCGGGTTGCCTACGTACCCCTTCATAAGGGGGATCAAGCCATACGTAGTTCTTTTTAAGTTTTAAAACGCAGCGGAAAAACCGAATCAAACAATTTAATTCATGCATGCTTACAAGATCAAATCTAGAAATCAGCACCTTAAGAACATATAGAATTATGCCGGAATCGTTTAAACAATTATGCTAAAACTTTTATGCATGATTAACTATCAGATCTGAAACTTAAGAACTCTATTCCAATTAATCTCCGAATATCCATCGAATGGATTCTGGAGATATCTCCGTGAGGAGCCCCAAAAGAGGGTAAAACCTCGGAGAATTGGACCTAGACCTTGACACCATAATAAATGATTAATGCTAGATTAATACCTTTTATGATGGATGAAAGTTGTGAATCTGATTCTTGACTTCGCAGCCACGCACACGAATGGCCTCTACGAGAAGTACACGCGAAGTCCTGAAGGATCTTCTTCCGCAACAGTGCTAGCAGCTGCAGAACACTTGAAAGCTGAAATCTGCCCGCCGGGATTCAATCAACTCTTGATCAATCGTCTTGAAGCAGATAGAGATGAGGTTTGTAAGAAAAGTAGAGGACTCAGATCTGATCTTGAATCTTCTAGATATTCACCCTGAAAACCCTATCTAAAATGGAGAAGAAGAGGAGGAGGAGGCGGGTGAGGAAGAAGGCTGCAATGGATGTATTTTTGGTGCCTATGTTTGACCCCTTTTAATGGCCTCCGAATTTTCATTCAAAATTCGAAATTTATTTTTAGAAAACCTCTTTTAGTTGGCACATGCAAAGGAATAGGAACAACCCAAATTAGATCTCAACCAAATCTGATTTAAATTCAAATTTTAAACACATGTGCAAGAGGGAAGGAATTTGAAATCCATGCGGCAAGGTAAAACACTTCATAATTTCAAAATCACCTCTTGAAATTCGAATTTAATCCATTCAAAAACTCAGACGCCACCTTGGCTGATGGTTTGAGTGATTAAAATCATTTAACACATTGCTTAATGTTTGAATTTAAATTCAAATAACAAACAATGTCGCCATGTGTCAAGCAATGGGTCCATGTGCCATGCAATAATTTTGGTTTATTTAAAATTCATGAAATCCAATTCCATGTCACCAATAATTGCCACATCATCTGAGCCTAATCCCCTTGGGTTGCACCTAATCAAATTTGGTCAAACCCGAATTAAAACAAAGCAATTTGGTTGAAACCAATCTAATCAGGTCAGACCCTGATTGAGCTCAAATTGAATCCAATTCAATTTTGGCTCATGCAAACTCAATCAAATTGAATTATTACTTTGTGTTGGACCTAATTCAATTAGGTCAATCCCCAATTAAGAACAAATTAATTTAAAATTAATTTGATCAGCTTAAGTCCTTTTTGGTTCTGACCTAATCCAATCAGGTCAAAACCCTGATTGAGCCCAAACTTGAATCCAATTCAATTTGGCTCATCCTTAGCACAATTACTCAATCAAATTGAGTTTATTAGTAATTTAATTACTAATTAATCCTTCAATAATTACTTTAATTATTTTATAAGATAATTTGCCAATCAAATTGACCAAATTACCCCTGAATGATTCTTAATCATTCATCAGCTTTCTTGATCAATCAGGAATCTTCTATGCGTGTGACCTCATAGGTTCGAACCTAAGCCGGTAGTATAGGAACAATTTTCTACACTAATCGATGTGACCATCTAGCAATGGTACCCGACATCCGGATAGGTCGAATATATGCGAAGCAAATATTCTGGAACCCTGAACTATGGTTACTGTCTAATTCAATCCCTTTGACTCCTAATGCCAGGATGACTTAGAGCTCACTGTCAACCCTATAATTAGTACATCCATTATGTGATTAACTTTAGATATCCCGTGACTCCTCACTGGGATTACCCTGGCCAAGGTTTTGCTAAATTAATCACAAGACATTATCTCCTATTTTCAGGAGGGGTCAATTCCATCTTGACTCACAACTGACTACGCAAGTACTTGACTGCACCCAGTGACCTTCCGTCACTGAATTAGAAATTCAGGTAGTCCGGTACCAAAGTACAGTGAGTTGCTTGCTAGTCACAGGTTGCGGTCTCAGGTCAGAGGGCCAAACTTATACCCATATCCACTCGGAACATCTCTTGACAGTAGAGCATTCCGGAATTGGTCACGTTTAGTGAAATGTACTTCTACACTTCACTTGTGTGGCATACCAGTGTCTCCACACTCCTTGGTTAAGAGGACAACCAACGTATATGTCACACAACGACCTAATCTCGATAATATTGTCGTCCTAGTAACAACATATCATTTCGTCGCAAACAAGTTTAAGGACTCAAAGATAAATCCTCCTTTATCATAACATAAGTCCTAAGGACTTCATCATATAAGAGTTCATTTGAAGATGAAATGATGAATAATGCCAAATAACACTTTATTAATTTGTCAATTCATTTACAAAATTCAATCATCAATATGCTGACGATTGACATTTAGGATACAAATTCCAACACCATTCTCTTGAATTCAGCTATACTCCTTCTTTGCTCCGGAGGATCAACGATTTGTTGGATTGGTTGCTGAGGTTGTTGCCTCTGTTGGCGTACTAACCCAACGAGCTCCTCAATCAGTTCAAGCACCCGGGTTTGATTTCCGGCGGCAGTTTCTGGAGTTGATTGACCCTGGTGTCCTGAGCTATGCGATGCCTCGCCAGCTTGGTTAGTAGGGGCTCTTTCCCGAGAGCCCCTGACCATCCGATTCAGGCTACGGACATGACGAGGTGGCATTCTAATTCAGTAAAAATATATAGATGTTATAAAATCATCCAAACAGAATAATACGAAATAGTTAATAAAATAAATGAACATTATCCCTTTATCTGGTTCCTATCCATCTCTCAACCTTTCTGACGGATCCTAGGAATCCTAAAACTTAGGTTCAATATAATTGTTTCAGTTACAATTCCTAGTGATCTTAAACCTGAGCTCTGATACCATTTGTAACAACCCAGGACCTCACCCAAAATGGCTAGCCGGAAGGTATTATTTGGGTTCCTTGATCCTGTATAAGTACCCAAGATCTACCCAGCGAATAACCGATGTGGGACTAAACACACGCCCACACAGGTCCTCACATACTCCTCCTGTTCAAGCCCTGACGTCCTCGTCAGGCTAAGGGTTCAAATCCATTCAAATCTAATCACAAATACCACGATCGGTCTGTGGTCAACCCCAATGGATCTGTGCTACAGTGTCCCCTAGTCCACATAAGTTATGGGCCGGGTCCGCTCTGATACCACCAAATCTGTCACTCCCCGAGCCCAAGGCGCGGCAGACGCCGCACGCCCGCACGGCGGGCCGCACAGGCGTGCAAGGCATCGGTTCATATCAAAGCAAATACAGATGTTCAAAACTGACATAATTATTGAAATTTATTCAGAAGCAGTCTTACAAAATTTCAAAATAACATTTGCTAACATAATTCAAATATTCAAACTAATCTAACTGAAATGCCAATAACTGATGGAATCATCGGAACATCTAACGCACTCCCCAATCCCGTGCGATCAAGCCTCTGGATCTGAAAAGCAGAGAAAATAAAATAATGAGCTACACTAGCCTAGTAAGCAACAAAATACCCCAAAGTAGGGTCGGAGCATATCAGGTCAAAATACAGGATAATGACTGGAATAAATCATAAATAACATTGTTTTACTATTTTCAAAACTTATTATCATTTTTTCAAAAACTCTGATACCAGAATCTCAACATAATAAGCAACGGCCACGTAACCCAGTGGCATGGGTTACACAAGGTGCCAAATCCACTATTTTTATCCATCGATGGCAGCCGGTGTTGCACAAAAGTGCCAAATCCACTATTTTTATCCACCGATGGTAGCCGGTGTTGCACAAAAGTGCCAAATCCACTATATTTACCCACCGATGGCAGCCGGTGTCGAAACCGGTTCCTCACAGATTACAAGTCGACAGGTCCAACGTATAATCCCCATTGGCAGGGCCAGAATAGAACAGATCAGATCATAGCCATGCTGAGAATGTATATATATAAAAATAGATTTCATAAATTGCACAGTCATATTTCACGGATTTCAGAGCATATAACATGATTTTCAAATAAAATTTAACATGTCAGACCCATTTTACTAAATACAAAACATATTTCAAAATTTAATCCAGTAATAATTATTTTACCAAATAATTTAGAAAAATGCACTTTGAAGCATTAAGTTACTTACCTCTTCTCGCTTAATCCCTACTTCAGATAGGCGGATCAGGTTCACCTGTTTAAATTTAATTAATTTCTTGTTAATTTGAGAACTAAGCAAAATCCAAAAAGAATACTATTGGACACGGCCCAACAGGGCCCAGAGTTGGCCCATAATGGGCATGGCCCGATAGGGCCCATATCGGACACGGCCCAATGGGCCCGCATAGACCCAGCTAAATAGGGCCCCCAAGGTTGGCTTCTAATTGGTTCATTTATGCAATAAAAATTTTTTGCAGAGACTAATACTTAATTACAGGGTACTGTTCTATAATAAAACTTGAGTAAAGGGACCAAACAAATATATTTGAGGGCCTTTATGTAATAAATCTTTCTTATAAGGATCAAACATAATTTACAGAAGGCTCTTTTATGCAATAATATACTATCAAGGGCTTAACTGTAAAATTGCATTTATTGGCCAAATGGGTTCGGGTTTCGAGTTTCGGGCTTGAGATCTAAACTGGGTTTCGAATTTCGGGTTTTGGGTCTGAACTGGATTTCGGGTTTCGGGTTTTCTTCTCTTTTTTTTGTTTCGGGTTTCGGGTTCGAACCAGGCCCAAGTTGGGCCTGCAGTGAATAGGGCCCGTGAACAGGGCCCTTCTTCTTCCCCAAACCCCCACGAATAGGGAAAGAAGAAGAAGAGGAAGAAGGGACCGGCTGGGGGGGTCAGCCTAGGTGGCCGGGAGCTGTTGCCCGGTCGACGGCCGGCTGACTGCAGTGGCGGCCGGCGGCTGCTGCAGCGACGGACATCGAAGGAAAACCGAATGATCTCGGTTTGGGGCCAAAGCAAAGGAAGGAAATCAAGCATGTTATTTGGCATGGAATCAAGGGCAAAAGAGGAGGGAAGCTCACCGGCGGTCGACGGAGATGGCGGATCTCGGCCGAGGGAGGCTCGGTCCGATGTCAAGCGACGGCGGCGATGGCACTTTCCGAAGAGGAAGGAGATCTCGAAATAGGGGAGGCTTGAGTGGTGGTGGTGGTTGGCCGAGGCGGCTCACCGGTGACTTGGGAAGTGAGAGCAAAGGAAGGAGAGGAAGAGGAGAGGGAGGAGAGGAAGAAAAGGGGACTCGGCGGTGGCCCTAGGGAAGGAGAGATGGGGTTTTATCTCCCCATCATAACGGCCCTCCGCCGCGAAAATTGCGGCGGTCGAGCGCGATCTACGGCCGTGATCGGCCACGGTGTGACCGGAGGGGGGGTGCCGTGGGATACCCGCGGCACCCTTGCCCCATTTATCCCCGGAGGGGCCGAAGAGGATCGCAATCGCGATCCTCTGTTCTGATCCTCCCAAAATTAGGAACAGGGCTAAAGTCGGCTGGGGCTGCCGACTTCAGCCCCATATCTCACACTCAGAAAGACAGAAAGAGGTATTTTCAGTCGCAAAGCGCGAGTCGACTCGAGTCAAGCGCGAGTAGTCTTCTATCCCGCGGACGAAGCGCGAGTCGCCTCTTCACTAGTACGGGACGTCTCTCTCAGACAAAGACAGAAATCTTGTTTTCGGCTGACGAAGATGCGAGACGACTCCCGAGCCGCGCGAGCAGACTCCAACGAGAATCGACCGATAATCTATCAGAGGGATCCCGAGCCAGAGCCGACTCTAGAATCATGCAAGACGTCTCCCACTTCAGCCGAGCCGACTCCTTGACGGGCGAGACAACTCCACTACGACTGGGATGCATAATGGCTAGTTTTTTCTCAACTCCAACGACTCTATTTTTGTCTCTAACGGCTAAATCTTTGTTCCCACGCCATCCAAAGCTATAAAATCAAGGAAAGAGCAAGGAGAGAAGAAGAGAAGGGGGAGAGGATACATAGGAAAGAGATTTTAAAGAGATTTTAAGAGAAACCTTCCAAAAGCACAAAAGGGCCATTCAAAGCAAAAGAGAGAGAAGAAAAGCATCTGAGTGAATCCCAAAGCTTCCTCTCCAACTGTGTGCTGCCTCAGTGATCTTCTACCTCGTGCGAAATCAGAAGAGGGTCAAGTAAAGAAGAAGCCGAGTTCTTTCATCTACAAAACTTGTTTGAGGGCTTCTTCTCTTTACTCTATTTATTTATATTATTATATCTGCTTGTTTGAGAAGTTTGTATTTGTTTTAAACTCCTATTCTGACATCTTGTAACTTAATTCAATCAAGGGATAGAATCAAGGGGTTAAGGGTTGTTGGTGAGCCAGTGAAAACCAATGTTGTAGGTTGTAATTGATAATCCGGGAAAAACCAATTGGGTTAGATTGTGAGCCCGGAAAAACAATCGGTTTGGTTTTAGTCGGTGAGCCGAGGAAAACCGACCGAGTTTGTTGTGATCTCATGAAAACAACAAGTTAGGTTGTGAGCTTGTAAAACAACCGGCTGTAATCTGAGGGATTATAGTGAAATTTTCAAGAGGTCTTGGAGAGTGGATGTAGGTGCTGGGGTACACCGAACCACTATACATCTTTGTGTTTGTAATGCCTTATCTCTTGTGCTTTATGCCTTACATTCATACTTGATTGTATAATAGCTCTAGCTTTGTTTCCTATCGATTTATATGTGATTGTTTAGAGCTTGCTTAGCTTTCACTGCATTCATACCATTCACATAGATTAAAATTGATCACACAACCATAAGTTAATTTTAGATCAATTGCATCTTAAGTATTCAAGAAAGAATTGATCCGGTTTAATTTTAATTAGAAAATCCAATTCACCCCCCCCCCCCCCCTCTTGGTCTGTCATCTTGGGCAACAACGGACTATAAGGGCGAGGGTATGATAGGGGAGGAGGTTGCTCGTATTTGTCCTCTTGATATATATCCTCATTAGTGGAGAGAGCTTGTTCACTACTGATTTTTCGAAAGAGGACAAGTTGTTTATACTCTCTCAATATCTTATATTGTATTTATTATTAATGTAGATTACAAATATATACATTGAATATATTACATTGTTTATTTCTTTTGGCAGACATATTCCGATATTGGTAGAGCTACATGAGCATCTCAGGCAGCTCCTCATACATCAGGCTCAAAGAGTTATATGATGCGTAGATATGAATTCGTAAGTTTCTTTGAAAGTCTTTGCCATATTTCAAACTACTCAATCAGATATTTGTAGATATGAAACCCTTTGAGTTCGTATGCGTGTATCTTCTATCATATATCACGTATCATGGATGATATATAGCTTGCTAATATACTTTTTGTTGTAGATGGAGAGCATAGGAGGGAGCCTGATGAGGTGGAATTCTATCGGATGACTCACACCCACCGAGATGGCAACCTTGTTCGAGATGAGTCGAGAAATATAGTTGTATGTATTCATCTTTGATTTGTACAACAATTTTTTATTAGTTACATTTTTTCAAACATTAATATGTAACTAATTTTTTTGAGAGATATAGGATAGGGATATATCTCTTATTTTAGAGCATGTTGGAGTGTCATCATCATCTGGCGTGACCAGTCACGTCGAAGCTTAGGTGCTTGCCGAATTGATGGGCCTGAAGCGTTATGGTCGAGTGAGGGGTTATGGCATTAGAGTTACCCCCACTTAGTTGTTTGCAGTAAGCAGATATACCTAAGATGCTAGACAAAATAGTAGCACTACAGAGGTTTGTAGTCTAAAGGCAGTAATAGAGGAGATGAGGCCGAGCCATCATACAATAATGGAGGAGATGAGGTCTTATCACCGACAGAGATGGAGGAGTTGAGGCAGAGCCATCAAACAGAGATACATTCTTCGAGGGCTTAGTTTGACCAGATTACATCTATTTTGCATAGGCTCATCTCTCCTCAGATAAATAACTATATCTATTTGAATATTTTACATAATTAGCATATACTTTTGTATAAGCTTAATGATTTTCATGTTCTTAACTTCTAAAGTTTCTATCTTTTTCTTGTAGGTTTGTGATACTTCCTCTACTTGTAGAGATGATGATGATGAATGATGCCATCGACCCCAGATAGCTCTTAAATTATTTATTTAGGAGTTTTGTGTGTATATTTTTTATGTTTTTCGAAGCACATTGTAAATATAAATTGACAATATAACTTTGACTATATTTGATAATATGAATAGTTCAAAACTTAGTTTGATTGTGACAATATGGCTTTTGTTATGTTAGTATTTGGAAAATGTAAACAGAGTTTTAAATTTATTTTAAATAATTATGTTAAAAAAATTAACTCTTACGACATTTTAAAGCATCGTTAAAAGAAGAATTAGCAATGCTTATAAGCGTGTCTAATTTTTGAAGCTTAGTAGTGTCAACAATTGTTGACGTTTTAAAAATTTTCGATGCTTATAAGCGTTGGTATATACATTAAAAAGTGTCGGCAATGCCTAAAACTGATGTAGTGTAAGCCTCTTGAATCTTAGTATTCTTTTTCACCTCAGGCATTTTGGTGAATCTTGTAATGCCAATACTCATTGACATGCCCAGTAATGATTTTGGCCTACCCAACCTCTAAATAAATATATTGGTAACAACTATTATATACAAATCTATTTCCATCGCACTAGATAAAAATTACATCAGGAGTATGCTTCTTTTTTCTTTGTTTAGGTCTATTCATATGTTATCTACTTCCTGTCGGTTCCAATGGTCAAGGCCCATGTTAGATTAGCCACGGCTCTTGCTAAAAATTATCCCGTAGTCCTTGTTTCACTTGTTTCATCCTGTATCTACCAAGGACATAGAGAAATCACTTCTAAATGTTGGGGATGTGGAGGTCCTCCATGGATTCTCCAGATTTAGTTGTATGCTTACTTTCTAAAAATATATCAATCCATACGTGAGAAGATCGATATCATTCCTGTTGGTCATCAATTCATTCATTTAGATGACCCACTCCTTTTCTTTTCAAAATACTTCTATTACTTTTTTGAAAGGCTTTCATATAAAGGTATATACGTTATGTTTTCTTTCTTCCACTCTCCAAACCCTTCTTGGTTGATATTCCCCGAGGTCACTATGTTCTTATTTGAGACTGAAGCTATGGAACTCTTATGAAGAGACATCTTAATTCTCGGAGATCTCCATATCGGCTCAATAATTAATAATCAAGCAAAAACAAGCACTCCATTGAGCACTAATCTCCTAATTTGTTCACTTGCTATTTTGGCCCAATCTAACACCTTATCTACCTTTATATTCCTTGAATGCACTGCTTGTGGATCATCTCCTTTGTCTTTGAGTCATATCAGATTGTCTTGGCAGATTTCCTCTCCAAGGAATTATGTCTTCTAGTAAG
Source organism: Phoenix dactylifera (assembly GCF_051530095.1). Classification (NCBI taxonomy): domain Eukaryota; kingdom Viridiplantae; phylum Streptophyta; class Magnoliopsida; order Arecales; family Arecaceae; genus Phoenix; species Phoenix dactylifera. The sequence continues at coordinate 9,422,489 of NC_143204.1, read as the reverse complement.
TAGTGATTGTAACTAGAAACTTGATGTTTGTTAGAATAAATTGAATGCTCGATGGTATCTTGTTATAGTGACCATAAAGTCAATGCTGAAGGGAAGTATTATCGGATATCATCAACTTCAATACATGCATTTGAGGGGATGGGCTAATGAAGTTGTTAGTGTTCGAGCCGATAAAGGAAATGTTAAATACTTAGCATTAGATGGGACTTCGATACATGCATTGGTAAATTCAACATTATTAATATGAATTTAGCAATGAAGGGAAGCGTTGAAGGCAATTTCATACTCCAGCATGTAAAATATTTTTAATTATTAGTTTAATATTTGGTGTAGTACCTAGTCCACTTTTGTTAGGTCAAGCCTTAGGCTCAATATATTTAAGTTTGCTTTTAGTATAAGTGGAAAGGTGATATTTCATCTTTAAGTGGGAGATGATGTATTTTTTGTCTTGCAACGGGAACAATAGTATAGGGTTTTATTAAGTGGAAGAGAAAGTTATGTGAAGGAGTAGGCACAAATTTTTGGGACATCGAGGTTAAGAGAGGTATCTTGGAGCCGCATGAGACTTCCACTATTGAAGCTTGATTTACTTGGTATTTGTTTTGCATCCTAGGCTGGCATATTTGATCAACACCGAGTTATGCACCATTGTACATGGGAAGGGAGAGAAGACCAACTAAATAGTTAATAGGTAATTCAAACCCTTGAAATGCATGAAAATAGTTCAACTAGCTATACGTGGAATGCGCTCAAGGCATTTGTGACGTGTACCAGAACTTGGAGATCAACTAATAATTTGAGTTCATAGTTAGGGCCTCGATAGAATGTCTGTGTATTCGGCACTTTATAGCTTAATTATCGAAAGCTCTTGAATATAGCTCCTTTTTTTCAATCTTTTGCAAAATTAAGTAGCTTAGAAAAATAATGATGTTTATACTTGTTTAAAATTTATTATCTCAATAAATTAAGGGGACCTTCTTCCATTGTCCTAACATCTCTAGAAAATACTACTTACAAAGGTTTCATGTTATCCATTTTTCTCCATAATTCATGTGATGATATCATAACCTAATAGATCTTTTGTCAAATAGATGGTCCCTTATTCATAATTTTCTTTGTGTTTTACAAGAAGAAGATCACAGGTTAATGGACCTTTATTAGACATCAGGGAACACTAGTACATACCATCATTGAGATCACTGATATAACATAAGAAAAAGATAATAGGAGTGGTTATACGTGTCATTCTGGCTAATGCAAGAGGGAAACCTTTGGGATGACTACTCCCTCTGTCCTACCATAGGCATTGCTGCAGTTGGATGTTGCCGGACTTCCATCATTCTGGTATACAGCGATATTCTTCATTAAAATGTTCTTGCATGCTACTTCTTTACCGCATTTGATGCTGATAGCCTCTTTTTGAGAAGAAGTCCCATATAGATCAACAAAGTGGATATCGCTTATTGCGACATTCGAGGTATCCTGTTTTTTTTTTTTTTTGCACAATCATAGATAAAAATTCATGAAAAACTAGTAGCAATTTGAAGAAATGTTGTATAAGAAATGCATAAATTACTATTCAATCATGACACACTTTAATTCATTCTTTGGTTCATGTCATGAGAAACTCCACGGCGCTATGCCACCAATATATATATATATATATATATATATATATATATATATATATATGTATATGTATAATTGTGCAAATAATACAAGCCTCCGAAGTCTAATTATAGAATACAAACTATATGAAGCTAGTCACAAAAATGATAGCCATAGGACCAAACGTTATGTTTCTCTTTAAGATAAAAAAACTTTTTTAGAATATAAGTAGAACTTAGCAGCATCTAATAAATTTTAGAGTTGTTTTCTACTTTCCAGTTGATGGTGGTGGAGCACTTGAACATGGATGTGCTTTACCCATGCATGTATATGTTCCAAGTTCAGTTAAGGTCTTCAAGAAAGCGGCAGATATTGTACATCCCAGTACAAGCATAAATGAAGAACAGTTTGTGTGTGCATGTGTGCATACGTGTGCTTTATAGGGAGCCCGTACCTTAGAATCGCAGTTTCGACTGGGACAATAGTATTGATCAATAACTATAGGGATCTGCACTGAGGTAAAGTTTACACGCTCAAAATAGATCTCTTTTGCATACCCAGATCCTCCCTGTAAAATGCAATGAAAATTTACTATGTTCTAATACAAATCAATTTCTCATGCCTTACATAATACCAAAAAAAAAAGATCAATTTCTCGGATGTGGGGCATAAACAAAAAAAATATTTTTCTTTTATGAGAAACAAATACATGAACATGGAAGGGCATATGTGACGGTGTTTGACTTCATGAGCTTGTCAATATTGGGATAGCACAATGTACCTGCCATGTCTTGATCTTCACGCCTGACGAGGCATCTGAAACGTGACTATCGGAAACATGAACTCGTTCAACTGTGGAGTCTGGTCCCAAGCTACCAATGCTGTGAAGAACACATGAAATTAATTATCTTAATGCCTCAGGTAGCTGCTGAAAGAGAAGCAGATTAGCTCAGAATACTAAGACAAATTCTCGAATTATAGAAACTATAAATATAAAATTGGGCTCATCTTCGCGCTAGAATGTAGTTGAAGAAAGTGTCAATATTAACATGTAGCTAAGTAGGCGTCTCAATTACCTATTAGTGTCTCATAGAATACGTGTCCATCACTATTCAATCATCTTTTATCGATTGATGGCTTTTGGTGCACCGTGATCAAATTGAACCCTTTGTAACATGATCTAAAGAGATCCCAAACTCGAACAAGTGCTATTTCTCAAGTATGCAATGGATTTCAAAATACTGAAGACAAACCTGAGACCATGACCTGGCCCACAAGTAATGTGGGTGACATTAATGTCTGAGGATCCTGGGCCAATAGCCACGCAATCATCTCCTGCAGCCATAACATAAAGTAACCAATCAACTACGTAAATATTCACATCTACAATCTACATATGTTATTAGTAGATATTGAAAAGTCCTTCGGATATTAAAGGCACAATCTCATATGAGATTTCTTGTTCCTGGAAGCAGCAAAACTAGGAGCAGATGGTAAAAAAGTCCAAGCTTCATGCATGGACGGAAACATGGGGAAAAAAATGAAAAATTACGCATATACGATAAGCACCAGTTCCGACTGTGCAGTTGGTGAGCTCCACAAACTGAGATCCACGAATGTGGAGGGCATCGGTGTTGGGACTGTCTTTTGGTGCCCGTACTTCGACCCCCTTGACGTGGAACCCAGAACTATTGATTATTTTCAGATGTTTAGTTGGGCCATTCTTCATCCTTATTCCGCTCAGCAAAACATTGTTGCAATACATGAATACTAGTAGCTGATTTCAGGTCAATGACAACAAAGTAACTGTTAAATTCCATCAATATGTATTATGTAATGGCTAAACTAATGACCTTCTAAGTTTTTATTAATAAAAGATTTGCATATATACTTACATTAGGGCGGTTTTCGCATCCCTATGGAGTGCGGAAGAGGATGCATGTAAAATGAGAAACCAAAGAAGACAACTTGGTCAAATGAACAGAATATTAATTGGAAAGTCAAAGATATAATTATATAAGGATGTGACATATTTATATTTTAACACCTTTTTGGCCACACAGTCCCACCAAATGGCGCCATTGCCTTCAATCTCGCCATGCCCGGCAACCGTAAGATTGTTAACATCTTGAAACGTAATCAAGTTTGTTGCCTCATTCGTCCACACTTTGTTCGGAGCTACGATATTTCCATCGACCTGCATATATATGTTATATAATCTAAGCTTTGTATGTCTGGTTCCGTAATTTGGTGTATGATTTTTTTCTCCATCTCTCACTCTCTCCCTTGCTCTATCCAACCAGTTTTTAGGGGATATATCGGAGTGATTGATTGATTTGAATATTACCTTGACATTAATCGAAGACTTGCACGGGCCTCGAAAGGTTATTTGGGTCAATAAAAAGGTCTTGCGTGCCGGGATGAGAAGAGTTGGATAATTAGAATCAGTGCAAGCTGCTCCCCAAGCTTCCGAGAATGCCTTGAAAATTATTGCATGATCGTGAGCAATCCTTGGGATGATAGCAAAATGCTATATATATGTAGACATACATACACACACAAATATAGAGAGAAAGGGGGACAATGCATGCTTCTCAAAACACATTCACAGGTAAGTGATGCAAGCACGCATACTTCTCATGTATGTTAATATTTTTTGGACTGTATGAATATCTATAGAAGCTATGTGGCTACTAAAATGCATGCATGCAATGCATGTCAGCATGTTGATATCTGAACATTGAAGAAAATTATGAGAAGCTATATACCATTGGAACAGTATAGAAAATTCAATGCTTTTGATATTTAAGACCGAAAAACAAAACAGGAACAATAATGATAGAAGCGTCATGACATATTTCTGAAAAATGATGCAAGCCCTAGCTATGCCGAGCACTACAAGAGGCACCATCTATAATTTGAACGCTGAACTTTGTATATATTATAATGGGACCCATATAGCATATATAAGAGACAAAACCTTGAACAATACTATGTCAAGACTACTCAATCACCTCTATTGTGTAACACACAAAGAACTATGATTGGAAATATAGAACTAGAAATTATTTTCGATCCAAGTAATAACACTTATTATTTCTTAAAACTATGATATGTTAAATCAGTCTTCAACAGCTTTTGGTTGTAGGATAGAAAAATATAAGAAAGTATACATGAATGACTATGATAAAAACTCATCCCATACTTCGCCTATTTAATTTCGTAACCAGATGCAGCTTAAGCAATAACTATTTTCTCACTTGTGTATCATTTGATTTGCCGTCTCCAACGGCCCCATAGCGAAGCACATTGTAAGTTGGATCCCCAACGACAAACCGAAGAGCTAAGAACCACAACGCGACAACTGCTGCAATGGCCTGACACCCATGTATAAGAATGTAAAGAATGTATCCCAAGTTTACATCAAAAAAAAAAAGAAGACAAACAAACAAAGAAAGAAAAGAAAACAAGGAAGAACAGTAAGAGGAATGACTCTCTGGGCTAGGCTACTACCATGTCTGGAATTTGTGCTGTTCCAACGGACAAGGCCAGGTCCTGCTGGTGTTATCTTATATAGAGGGCAGAGGTGAATGCATCACTACGGTTATTAGGGCATGATGAATCCCTAGATAGAAGGTAATTTCCAGCATCTGGGACAAATGTAGACAACCTTTATATATTTAACGGAAAACGAAAAGAGAATCTTTATATCCCATAAAAGCAAAATGATTTTCTCTCATTAGTACTTTCATTTTTTATGGGACTTACTTTAAACAACTAGACAAAGAGGATTGACTGTAGGGAGATGTAAACGGAATACAACATATAGAAATACTATAATGGAGAGAATAGCGAATGTAGAAATACTATAATGGAGAATAGCTAATGAATCCTTGATATATGCACGCAGTACATTTTGGCTAAACTCTAGCATGGTCCTTATACGGAAATAGCAAAATATTATCACTGACAACGTAAGCCATAACCCAAGGATTATTGCTGATCGTTAATCTAGGGACCAAGGAGAACTAGTTGTGGAGGATTAGAGGTAGATAAGGACCTCGCTGCGTTTACGTGGAGGCGGTTAAAAATGGTTACATGGTAAGGGATTTTTTCCCCTTATTTTTTCCTCTTTTCTTTCTATGTTTTGACAAAAGGGATGGGAAAACAATAGAGCTTTTAAGACCCACGACCATGATTTGTAGCCCTTCTCTCACTTATTAAAAGTTCTCAATCAGAGTATCCCTACATTGCATTAATATATGTAGTACTAAGGATTTATTTGGTTTTGGGAAAGAATTTTTTCTTATTGAATTTTTTTTATGAGAAGCTGATGCCTAGGTATATGATGCCTGAAAAAAAAGTAGTTTTTCCTTGGATTGACCATGAAAAAATAGGATATTATAAAGTGATTTATGTTTGGTTGAGCATCTACTCTTTTAGAAAAGATATATAACATAACTATTGTGCCCTCAAAAGCAAAAGACCTTACGCCATTTTATCTAAGCACTAGAGGGCGATTTTGGAAAAAAAAAACCTCCAATTTTCAGCTGGTGGAAATTGGACCTTTCCATTTCTACATGGATTTTTGTTTCCTATGAAATGTGAGAATCTTATTCTTATGGAAAAGCTACTTTTCCAACTTTCTCTTTTGAAAACTCTAACTAAACATAAGTCATTTCTCTATTTACCCGTTGACCACACTTTTTCCCTCCTCTTTATGCGAACCAAAAGAGTCCTAAATGTTTAGGGTTGAATGGAAGAGTTTGATAGAATTTGTAGTCATGCTTTTGATAAACAAACAATAATACCAAAACCAATAGAATTCTAATAAACAAACAATAATATCAAAACCATCAGAATTCAGCAACAAATTGTGGACAGAGTCTGAAGTCCATGAATTATTCTGCTAGAAGCATGTTGCTAGACTTTCCATCCCACTCTTGGAGAGCCAAAACACTCGGGTCTTATATCGGTAAATGATATAAAGACTACTATAATTCAATATTAGTAGTTTTGTCGGACCGGATTTTTGACTTAAGATATCATTCATTCATGACATTTTTTTATGTGGCCACATGAGATGAACTTAGCCCAGGAGTCATTTTTAAATTACATATATGTATATAATAAATATATTTTCTTTAAAAAATTAAAGTCTTAATCAATGTCGCCTAAGTGGGAGAATGTTAAAATTTTTCATAAGCCGGGCTTTCATTGATTATGGATTGTTTTTAATTTGATTTGTACGTAATGCGGGCTAAGTTGTCGACTGAATGAATATTAAGAAGTCCATAATTAATTTGTGATCATATGGTTATTTTGCGCTCTGTTGTCTTAGTCATATAGTATAGCGAGTATTAGTATAGGCCTGATTTGGTTAACCGGCTCTGTAATGGGTGGACCCATTTGCATTACTAGCTGGGCTAGGTCCCCATTCCATGCCTACATATATCTGCCTACAAAGAAACCTAGGGCATCGAAATCTCTATGTTCCTAAGGAAAACCTATCCCACTGAGAAGATAGGAATAAAAGATGAGATGGAGAGGAACATCTACCCTATCTTTGTGCTTTCTTCTTCCATAGGTATTGCTGTAGCGATCATCAATGGCTGCCTAGGACTTGTAAGGTATGCTTCGATTTATTCTTCTTTGATTTATATTCCAACCTTTTATGGATTGATCTATGATTTTTTTGTGTTCTAATCTTCTGCTTAAAATTTCAACAATAGAAGCTCTAATGGTCCCCTTTTCGTATCTATCTCTGATACTATAGTACCAATAACAAGTTCTACATCAACATACCTGATCGACAAACAAGTTCTCCTTTTTGTTAATTTTGGGTAAAGCCAATTGAAACTTTTCCTATAGCATAAATAATTGAAAAGTAATTGAACATTGTAGTTCTTTCACTAGAAAAAGAAACCTTTATATCTCAGTAGCAACTTGCAAAGCAGTATGTATGTAATAATCCCAAAATTTTTTTTATATAAAAAGGGATAGAATAGTCCTTTAAAATTGATATAAGGGGTAAAATGGGAAGGAATCAAAAGTTAATGGCATAACTGTAGATCCGTTGAAGTGGTAAGGGCAAAATGGGAATTTTCAGAGTTTGATTTGACTTAAATGGGGGTTTGTCTAGCGGTGGGTTGGCTGAGAAGAGGGAGTTGAGACAGAGAGGGAGAGGAGGTCTCAGGCGTGGAAACACAGAGAGAAAGAAAAAAAAAGAAAAAAGAAGAAGAAGAAGAAGAAAGAAGAAGAGGAAGGGGATTCGAGGAGGAGAGGGATCCCGGTTGCACTTCCAGCTGAAAGGAAAAACGTAGATCTCCTTCCCCTCTACGCAAGGACCTCGATTTCCAAAAAGAAAAAGGTAAATATCCGTCTGAGGATGATAGTGTTATTTTGATGATTAACAAGCAATTATCTAGAGTATGCTATAAGTTAAATTGATACTTCATTTATAAGTTCATTACTCTCAGTATATTTGGTTAATTGAAAATAGATACATGACCTTATTCATTTGAATGAATCTAACCTTGAGAATGCAGCAAAGTGTGGATTGAGTCGACCCAAAGGTTGATTGGGTCGACCCCGGTACATCAAGAAGTCATCTGGCACACTCCTGCAAAAATGGCACAAATGAACAGTGAGTTGGGTCGACCCAAGGTAAGCATGAGTCGACCCAACCTCCAAAGAACCTCAAAACACAACAGAAGAATGCTCTCTGGATTTACTGAGAGGGTCGACCCACACAGTGGTTGAGTCGACCCAAGCTTGAGTCGACCCAAACCCTGAGAGGGTCGACCCAAAGGCAAGACAGAAAGACAGACAGAAAATGGTTCTCTGGAATTACTGAGAGGGTCGACCCAAGAAGAAGTTGAGTCGACCCAAGTGAACTTTGAGTCGACCCAAAGAATGGTTGGGTCGACCCATGGGAAGGAAGGCTGAAATTGAGGTTTCTGTGGTTTCTGAGAGGGTCGACCCAAGGAATGTTTGAGTCGACCCAAGGCAAAGTTGGGTCGACCCAAGGACAGGTTGAGCCGACCCAAACACGGGCTGAACAGTAACGGCTAGTTCTGCAGATGTACTTTTTGTCCTTCCCAAGGTGAGTAACGGCTAGTTTTTCAAATCTAACCATTGGGACTTGTCCTAAGAAGGTGGGAAGCTATTTAAAGGGGCACTATTCATCAGAGAGAACAACTTTTGAGTGGGATATCAAAGAATACACAAGAAAACAAAAGAGCCCTAATCTCCTTCATCAAGAGCTTCATTCAAGAATCAAGGAAAGGGATTGAGCAGATTCAAAGAGGCATCAAGAGCTCCATCCTCCCTTGAAGAGTGAAGCATCCTTGACAAAGAAGAGCAAAGCGACTTCAAAGCGATAAATACTTTCTAACTCTTCTTTATAGTTCATATTGTTTTATATGCTCATTTAGGAGTTTGAATCTTTTCTTTTTTATTTGTTAAACACTTTGTAAAGGTTCATTGGTGAGCCCGCAAAACCAACAAAGGTTTTTGGTGAACCCGGAAAACCAAGTGTATAGGTTCGTTGGTGAGCCCGCAAAACCAACAAAGATTTTTGGTGAACCCGGAAAACCAAGTGTATAGGTTCGTTGGTGAGCCCGCAAAACCAACAAAGGTTTTTGGATTGTGACCCCGGAAAACAATCCAACTGTAATCCGCGGGATTATAGTGAATTTCCAAGGGGTCGCTTGGGGAGTGGACGTAGGTGCTAAGGAGAGCACCGAACCACTATACTTCTTGTTGTTTGTATTGTGATTTGTTTATTTCACTAACTCATCAATTAACATAAGTAAGATAGTTAAAATTAAGAGAAACCAATTCACCCCCCCTCTTGGCTTGTCACCTTGGGCAACAAGTGGTATCAGAGCAAGGTGCTCCAATAGTACTCATTGATCTCACAATCAAGAGTTAAAGATCATGACAACCCAAGTGGGATGTTCTATGAGTGAGGGGCAATCCACAAATAGACCACCTATATTTAATGGCACAAACTACACATACTGGAAAGCTAGGATGAGGATATTCATTCAAGCTTTAGACTATGAATTATGGTACATTGTTACTAGAGGCCCTCACTCACTCTCTCACACTATTAATGAAAAAGACTTAGCACAATTGAATGCTAATGCTATGAACATACTATATTGTGCTATCCATGAAACTGAATTTAATAAAATCTCTGCATGCTTATCTGCTAAGGAAATCTGGGATACTTTAGAAAATATTTATGACAAAATTCAGATTAGCTCACATGTGCTTCAATTACACACTAACAGTGAGCCTACAGAAAAAGATGTTGAATCTCCCAATCCGGAAGAAAGAACAACAAATGAAGAATTCGGTGATGAAAACAAGGACCCATACCCAAACACCGAAAAATTCAAAAGCTTCCTAAAGACAAAGAAGAAGAGGAAGCAAGAAGAAAGGAAGAAAGAGATAAAAAGCAAGAAAACCTTGACCAAGGAAGAGTCAAGCAAGAAAATGAAAGTGAGGAGCAACAATAATGATACTAGCTCCAAAGAACTACAAGAGGTAACTAACTTATGCCTTATGGCACAAGAAGATAAGGTAAAATCTGAATCTGATTTCACACCTAATGAATTTCAGGAAGAATTCTCTTATGATGAACTATTAAATGCTTTTCATGATTTGTATGGTGAATGTAGAAAATTAGCTACGAAAAATAAAAATCTTAAAAAGCTAAATCTGGAAATGTCAGAAGAAAGAAATTCTTCCGCTGAAATGAAAGACAAATTAAATTCTGAGAATGAACGCTTAAGATTAAATTCGGAAGAATTGATTCAGAAAAATCAGAATTTAATTAAAGAAAATCAAAACTTAAGTGAAGAAGTTAACCAATTGAAATCTTTTATTAACAAATTTACTGTAAGTTCAGAAAGATTAAAAACGATGTTTGAAAGCCAACATGCTGTTTTTGATAAATCAAGACTTGGCTGGATTCCTTTGCTCAATAATAAACCCCTAAAGAAAAAGGTTATCAATTCGCCAAGCAAACCATCAAATAAGATAACTTATTTCAAACATAAAAAGATTGGGCATAAAAACTTTACCTATGGTTCTAATACGAATAAATCAAATGGTAAAGTTATTACGATTAAACAGATTTGGATTCCAAAAGGAACCATATGCACTAACCCTCAAGGACCCAAGCAAGCTTGGGTACCCAAAATGAAAATATGAGGGTGTAGATGTAGGTGTGCCAAGCTACCCATGGAATAAATGAAATTTTCATACAAATGGGTGCGTTGACACATAATTAAAGATAAGTCTCAATTTATTCATTAAATCTAGTATAAGGTTTAACATTCTACTTCATGTATTGAAATTATCTTTTTATGAAATTACGATACTCTCTGCATCAAAGTTTTTAAATGCCTCATATGTTAAATCTTATCTCAACGATTTTAGCATGAAACTTTCTAGTGCTTGCATCATAATAAGAAAACAATGAATGAATATGTATAACCTTCTCCTTTAAGTTTTTCAAAATCTAAATTTCTTCTCTAATATAAATGGTTGATGCTGATTTCATGCTAAAACTTTATTGAGCATAATACTTATGAAATCTTAGGTTATCCTTTGTGAAGGTATGAATGTAATTCATCATGTTATTATACCATTCATTCCTTATATGATTATCTGAAATGTATTATGATTTGCTTTATAAGTCTCATATATGCACTATGAATACCAAGATTAAAGAAACCTTTATTTTGGCATTAACTCATGCTAGTATGTACTTAGTCTCAAAAGACCTTGTCATTGACTTACTTAGATTAATTTCTGCAAGGTAAAAGTTTGCTACGCATGTTAACTAAGGAAACAAACAAAAAAAAATAATTTCTAAATCTAAAGATGTTGTTTACATCATTGAGTTTTTCAAAAGCTTACATTGGCTTTGTTCTTGGCACTTAAATTGAAATATTTTCTGCATTGGCACAAACTCACAAAAAGGGTTCAAATGAAAAAGGTTTGCAAACTATGAAAATAAAATTGTATCATGACATAGTTTTGAAAACCAATTTCTTATTAAGTTGTGCACAGAAAATAATATTGAATACAATTGTTTCTACACCAAGAACACCATAAATAAAATAGGGTTGATAGAATCCTTGAAGAAATGAAAAAGACAATGTTGTATGATAGTCATCTACTTAATGTTAAAGGCTATCATCATTGCTTGTCATACATATGGTTTCTATTAGAAAACTCCTTTTGATCTTCTGAAAAATAGAAAATGATATATTGTATATCTTTTATATTTTTCAGTCATACATGTCATGCTTGATATGTTCTTATGAAAATAATGTCAAATCTGATAAAACAAATATTTCTTTGGATATTACTCTTCAAGCAATGTATATTGAAAATTCAATGAAAAGATACTAGTTGTAGAAATATCAATTCATACTATTCTTATTAAAACTAGATCCTTTATTGAGAATATAGTTTATCATTTTGATTCTATGTAACAATCTGAATTTTGATAGAAACAACTGTTTAAGATAATTTGATTAAAACTTAGCTAGCACGTCTTATTGATAATTATCTTATGCAAATAGAATCTAAGTTAAATTGATTCTGAAAACAAAAAAAAAATTTGATTTAACTTTAATGAATCTTTCTATTGCCTCACATGCTTGTCCTTGAACCATTTTACTTAATGAAGTTATCTCTTTAGTTCAAGTGACTTGTGCTTGCTTATACTTAGGCAATCTCTTGAGTAAAGTGACTCAAATTCAATTATTGTCATGTCTCATGTTGAGTCATCTAGTTAAGAAATATGTTGTATGAATGTTTTTGTATCCTAGAGAACCTAATGAATTGCCTTCAAGAAAAGAAAAAGATTTTGCTAATGATACAGAATTTATGAGCAAGAAATTTCAACTTGAAGGACACATCGATGAAAGATACAATAAACATTCCCTTGCAAACAAAAAAAGAGAGAGATTTTCTTCAGCCAAGGGTGTAAAGAATCTAAAAGGTATTTGGCTTGAAGAATGCTAAATGCACTGGTAATCTAAACTCTTCTCTTGCGAGTTAGTTGAGCAAAATCAATAGTGTGAAATTATATGGTTGCATGATTAAACCTTTAATTGTTGATCATCTTGATATCATGCTTCATTCTCATGCTAGTAATAATTGTTTCATGGTGTGATTAAACTACCTTTTTCTATATAATGCATAACCATGAAATACACAAGCTTATGCCTCAAACCTCTAATTCAAAATAACTTGTGATAAGCTATGAATCATTGGGCATAATGAAAATGCTGTTTGCATGGTATATATTTATATGCAGCATATTAGATTAATTTTTTATTCTGCTCTTTCATGTAATTACTTGAAATAATAAAAAGAAAGAGAGATAAAGAAAAGAAAATGAACAATTATTCAAGGGAATACTCCAATCTTTAGGAAAAGCAAAACAAGCATAATATATTTGGCACATTTGTGAGACTAATATGAACATTCCTTTTGGAAGAGATAAAATCTGTAATTAATTACATAAAAAGTTTGAAGTGAACATTTTAACCCTTCTATATTGCTCATCATAGGGATGGTGCTAATGGGGAGGCTAGTGGTAGTACCCGGCACTATTTGACCCAACTATTCGGTGTAGGGCATATTAGGGACGGCACAAGAGGGAGGCTAGTGGTAGTACCTCGTGCCCCTTCCAACTCCACCGGATAGGGAGCAAATAGAGTATAGAGCATAGAAAAGTAAAATCAAAAGAAATGAAGATTAGAATATTCACTGAGTGGTTAAAGGAAGAAATTCAAAAATGAGGAAATGAATGACAAGATAAATGAAAGTATATAAAAAGCTTGTGAAAAGCCAAATGAAGTTTCGATCACTTGAAAACACACCTTAAGGATAAAAGCTTAAATTTAATTTAAAAATATTTCTATCGTTGCGTTTTTGTAACTTTCATTATATACTTCAATGATTGCATCATTTTGGGGAATAACTCAATATGATTTCTAGATGAAATCTACGGTTTAAGAAAAATAGAATTACTTTGGATACCTTGGTTGGTTGCTCCGATACGCATATGAAACATATCATTTTTTATCTTATAAGTGTACTGAAATTGGTCTAAATGATGTGTTTTTCAATGATCTTGATTGCAAATAAATGGTTCTAAACATATGATATTATTTTGATATTAAAAAGATTTATGGTGCTTCATATATACATTGCTGAAAAACTATGACTAAGAAATTAATTTTTTTTTCCTCTCCTACATTATTAAAGACTTCTATCAAAATATATATGTATATATATATTATTAAAAGAGTGAATGATCTTAAGTTTAGAAATATTTCAGCTCACTCAAATGATTCTTAAAAGAAAGAAAATGTAAATGCTTTTGAAAGAATTTGAGCTTCAAATGAATTATTTTCTGATTAATATTTCAGTACATTTTCTCAAAGATTAAGAGGAAGCATAACTTGTTCTTAAAAGATTAAAAAGAGTGATTGCTATAAATTTTGAATAATTCTAGATCACTCTACATTCTTGATATCATAAAGTTTCAGTTTTATTCACGTTTATCATTAAAATCTGAAATTCAACAAAAGATAAGAATAATTAAAGAAGAATGCATCTTTTAAGGGGGAGCTTTAGATATTCAGTATCTTATCCTAAAGTTACTTTAATTTGATGCATACCTTGAATTTTATGGATTGATTTTGATGAACCTCCTTATATTGCAAGACTTGCTTTAATTATATAATAAGTTTATACCTTGAGATGAGTTCTATAAAGGTTGTCTTATCTCAAACCTTGAGTCTTATGAAAATAAAATATATTTTCGAGATTGACAATTTTATTGAACAAATTCTAAAACTCTCAAATGGAATGATTAATTAAGGGAAGAAAGAAAATTTCAGAGGGAGAGATCATATAGAACTTAATCATGTAAATTCACAACTAAAGATGAGAGAAAGAATACTAAATGTAAAGTGGTATTAAACTTTGTGCCTCATTGAATATCTTTTGAAAGTTGGATTTTCATCTGTACTTAATTGGTAAATCACTTGTTTTGAAAACTAAGTGAAAAGGATTCCATTTGTCTTAGTATTGGAAATTTACTTTGAAATCTACTAATGAGCTCTTATTGGCTTGCACTTTAGTGTTTCAATCATGAGCCAATTCATTTTAATTGATTTTGATGATATGATCTTTAAAGGAGTAAAAGAAAGTCTTTAAGAGAGCTTTCAAAGAACTTTCAAAGCCCTAAATTTTATGTATCCTACATTGCATAAATTCATATTTTGGTATCTATGCTCCAATACTTTTATATCATGAAAGAACTTTGAAGTTATTAAGAATTAAGGATTCAACATAATCTTATGTTTTGCGAGTATATAAGTTTTGATCTTTATCTGCTCTAATACTATACTCTAAAAATTAATTAGATTGCTCTCATGTTGCTATATACTTAATATATTAAAAAAAAAAGGGGTATTGAAGTTTCATTCGTGCTTTCTTTGAATATTATTCTTGATACTCCTTGAAATAACTTGAAAAACATTCCATCTACACTTGATTTCAAAACTATCTTTGGAATCTACATTTAGAGATCACTTCTGGCTTATATCCTAAATATCTCATTCCTAAAGCCAAACACATAGAAATAAGATATGATTTTATTAGGGATCATGTGCAAAATGGAAACATATGTATTGAGCATATATGCACTGAAAAATAATTAGCCGACATATTCACAAAACCCTTAAGTGAAGATAGATTCTGCACGCTAAGGAGAGAATTAGGTATATATGATCCTTTTTATTGAAGAAATATAAAAGGGAGCAAGTAGTCTCATGATACATTCTTCCAATTTCTAAAAATCCATGAAACATGAGTCAAACTTGTTATCTATAGATTCCTTACTCATGTATCATTGTCCCAGAAAGAATTTATAAGGATTGGAAGCAAGGAAAATTTTTAGAAGCAAAAAGGAAGAGAAAAGAAAAATTCTGCACTTGGGTCAACCCAACCCAGAATAGGGTCGACCCAACGTTGAGTCGACCCAAGAAGTTTCTTGAGTCGACCCAACGTCGGGATCCCACTGTTAAAAGGGGGACCCGTGAGCTATCTAGGGCACTGTTTACCCTTTGTCCTCTTCCGAAAACCTTATTTTCCACTCTCAAATCTTCTCCAATCATCTCCAAACAGTAGATTACTTCAAGATCTTGGAGAAATGGGACCCGAGAGAGCCGTAGCCAAGCGATCCGGGAGAGTCTCACGATCTTGTTTGAGACTAGGATATGTATCTAGTTCTCATATATATTTGGTGGTTATCATGCATCTTTAAACTTTGATTGAGGAATATTGTATTTGCTTTTGCTTTTGATATACTAAAATGTTCCTATTTTGATCAATGAAGTTTGAAGTTTGGTATTTATTGCATCTTTTCCCATGTACCTATTTGATGATAACAAAAAGGGGGAGAAGTAAAGAAAGAGTAATAGGGGAGAAGTAAAGATATCTTTAGAGTAAATAGAGTAACAAAAAGGGGGAGAAGTAAAGAAAGAGTAATAAGAGGAGAAGTAAAGAAAGAAAGAGAAATAATTTGTAAAACAAATAGAAAATCATATAGGAAAGCATATACATCCAAGGGGGAGCAATTCAAAAAGTCAAATTGGCAACATTTGAATGATATAGGGGGAGATTTCACAAGTATATATGAAAAGCTGAAATTCAGCAATTTAATCCCTTTTATAAACTGATTTTAAAGACAAGTATCAATAGACTTGTACTCTTTATTTTGTAATCATCAAAAAGGGGGAGATTGAGGATGATAGTGTTATTTTGATGATTAACAAGCAATTATCTAGAGTATGCTATAAGTTAAATTGATACTTCATTTATAAGTTCATTACTCTCAGTATATTTGGTTAATTGAAAATAGATACATGACCTTGTTCATTTGAATGAATCTAACCTTGAGAATGCAGCAAAGTGTGGATTGAGTCGACCCAAAGGTTGATTGGGTCGACCCCGGTACATCAAGAAGTCATCTGGCACACTCCTGCAAAAATGGCACAAATGAACAGTGAGTTGGGTCGACCCAAGGTAAGCATGAGTCGACCCAACCTCCAAAGAACCTCAAAACACAACAGAAGAATGCTCTCTGGATTTACTGAGAGGGTCGACCCACACAGTGGTTGAGTCGACCCAAGCTTAAGTCGACCGAAATCCTGAGAGGGTCGACCCAAAGGCAAGACAGAAAGACAGACAGAAAATGGTTCTCTGGAATTACTGAGAGGGTCGACCCAAGAAGAAGTTGAGTCGACCCAAGTGAACTTTGAGTCGACCCAAAGAATGGTTGGGTCGACCCATGGGAAGGAAGGTTGAAATTGAGGTTTCTATGGTTTCTGAGAGGGTCGACCCAAGGAATGTTTGAGTCGACCCAAGGCAAAGTTGGGTCGACCCAAGGACAGGTTGAGCCGACCCAAACACGGGCTGAACAGTAACGGCTAGTTCTGCAGATGTACTTTTTGTCCTTCCCAAGGTGAGTAACGGCTAGTTTTTCAAATCTAACCATTGGGACTTGTCCTAAGAAGGTGGAAAGCTATTTAAAGGGGCACTATTCATCAGAGAGAACAACTTTTGAGTGGGATATCAAAGAATACACAAGAAAATAAAAGAGCCCTAATCTCCTTCATCAAGAGCTTCATTCAAGAATCAAGGAAAGGGATTGAGCAGATTCAAAGAGGCATCAAGAGCTCCATCCTCCCTTGAAGAGTGAAGCATCCTTGACAAAGAAGAGCAAAGCGACTTCAAAGCGATAAATACTTTCTAACTCTTCTTTGTAGTTCATATTGTTTTATATGCTCATTTAGGAGTTTGAATCTTTTCTTTTTTATTTATTAAACACTTTGTAAAGGTTCGTTGGTGAGCCCGCAAAACCAACAAAGGTTTTTGGTGAACCCGGAAAACCAAGTGTATAGGTTCGTTGGTGAGCCCGCAAAACCAACAAAGGTTTTTGGATTGTGACCCCGGAAAACAATCCAACTGTAATCCGCGGGATTATAGTGAATTCCCAAGGGGTCGCTTGGGGAGTGGACGTAGGTGCTAAGGAGAGCACCGAACCACTATACTTCTTGTTGTTTGTATTGTGATTTGTTTATTTCACTAACTCATCAATTAACATAAGTAAGATAGTTAAAATTAAGAGAAACCAATTCAACCCCCTCTTGGCTTGTCACCTTGGGCAACACCGTCCCTATCTAGTCTTTTGATGACATTAGGCTATACAAATGGTGTATATAGTCTAGAGGGATCGGATAAGGGTTGTAGAGGCGGTTAAAAGAGAAAGAATCGGATTTTGACAAATTTTCCGGCACTACGGAAAAACTGTGTCGAAGTCCCAACTTCGGTGAATTATTTAGGGGGTCAAGCGACCTCCGATGGCAATTCATGTTACCTCTTTGGAATCCCCTATGAGTGTAGAATGTTAGGTAAAAATTGCATCAAATTTGGAGTTTGGAAAGTAGATCAAACCTAGGATGAAGTAACCGGCTGTCGGTCCGGATTACTGTTCATCCGAGTGGGAAAATAGGGGATTTCATGCCATAATAGGGTATTAAGCCCAGATTAAGCTAAGGGGACCTTGTACTCATGCAAGGGAGTCCCTAATACACATAAATGGTGAGTTAATTAATAGAAAAAGAAAAAAAAAAAGAAAAGAAAAGATTTAGGGAACGGAGGAGTTGAATCAATTAAAGTCCCCTATATTATAATTGGCACGTAGATTATAGCCCTTGATACAAGACTAAATGTATTGTAAATGCATGTCACAGTTGGGCAAGAAGCTAGGGAACAAGAGGAAGAAGTTCTCCACTGCCTGCTGTAGATTTTTGGAGGCGTATCAGGGCTGTGCCGGATTGACAGGTGAGTGGGAGTTTGTACTTTGCACCATGAGCACATTTCTTATTTATTTTCATGAATGTTGCCAAGTGTGACTTGATTCCACCTGAGCTTATTGATTAATTTTTGTAGTAGATTCCTCTATAATCTTGATTCTCTATGCTTGATTATTCTGTACATGCATTGGAGGGAACATTGAGAGGAATTACGAGGGTTGATGAGTAATCAAATTGATTCCGAATTGTGAAATGATTTCTTTTGTAAATTGATTTCATTTCCTCTATTTCAAAGACTTGTGAGTGGTAGCTTTGATTATACTCCTTTATGAGTAATTAAATTGGATCTGAATTGTGAAATGACTTCTTTTGTAAATTGATTTCATTTCCTCTATTTCAAAGACTTGTAGAGCCCTTCTCATGGTATATTGAGTTGCATTGTACTTCCGTGATTCCTCACTCCCAACCCTGATGTTAGTTATAATTGGGTCGTGGCCGAGTGAGTGGTAGTCTTGATTATGCTCCTTTTTAGTAGAGTATTGGGAGGGTGCATTATGGCATTTATGCATGGCTTGGCAGTATCTGCAGGACACCTATAGTCGATGGGGTTGAACATCGGCCTTTGTACACATAGTAGCCTTCTGGGTGGACGGAGCCCAGTCCCTTCCTAGGGGGGACACGGCCCTAGGCGTAGGATCGGCCGGTCCTACGACTTATATTCTGCTTGCCGCCGGACATAGTAAGACCCCGCGAGGTGCAGTATGGCTTTTCGCGGATGTAGAATTCCCGCGAGGTGCCGTTTAGTATGTAGATGTGCGATGGATTTCTGTTCTGGATACTGGCCAGCATTTACATGATTAGTGTGGTGTCTTATCCTGCATATGCATGTGATAGTAGGGAGTTGTTGCTGGTTCGCCTGGGGCGTAAAACCCACCTCCCGACAGCTGTCTAGCATTTACATTATCGATATGGTGTCTTATCCTACATATGCATGTGACAGTAGGGAGTTGTTGCTGGTTCGCTTGGGGCGTAAAACCCACCTTCCGACAGCTGTCTAGTGATGATTTCAGCATATTGACACCTGATTTGTATGCTCCAGCATTATGATCTGTTGAGCATATTCATAAGTAGCATATATGTTTACTTGATTATTCCATATATGCTTCAGATGAGTTGATATTGATTGTGGTGATATTGATGATTTACTCCATATTCTCTATGTTGAGATCATGTTCATCTTGTTATTGATCTTGAGATCTCACCTCGAGCCATGATTATATCTGGTCTCATGTGCATAGTACTTTCTACTCAACTCACTGAGAATTCATATACTCACTCCCCAGTTTGGTGTTTTTGATTGCAGGGCAGGTATTGTATGGAGATGAGCAGGATTAGTGGTTGCTTGCTAGCTGTGCCGCTCCATAGTATAGTATAATGTAGATAGAGGTTTATACATTTTGGTGTATTATAAACCTTCTATTGTATATAGTGTATAGTTACAGTCATAGATCCTGTTGTGGATATGAGTTTGACCATGGATGGAATGGAAACCAGATTTTTATACAGATGAGTTATATGCCTGAGATGATGTATTGAGATATATTGTCCAGGTTCATTATGTGACAGGTTATGTGATTGCTGCTCTGACAGGTAGCGTTGTTGTATGTAATGAGATAATCCTGACAGGTCACCATAGGAAAGGTGATCATTTTGTGCATGCATCATGCCAAAATTTTCAGAATTTATTGATGATTGATAGGTAGTAGGATTCTACGTGGTGGCTGGTGGCCTTATGCCTACCCGCACCCTAGGACCGTCGCGGCGGCCCGCCGGGAACGGGGCAGGGGTCGTGACAAAGCTTGGTATCAGAGCCAAGGGTTAAGAAGAGTCCTGTCAGAGCAATAGAGTGAGTCAGGATTAAGTATAGGATTATACTATGGAGCGTAGGATTTTTTTGTATGTTGTTTTATGAGTCATTTACAATTTATTAAAATATATTATGGCTCTGTGTAACGACTACCCTCTCTTTTTGACTCTTTTAGAGACATATAAAGAATACTTCCAAGGAAAATGGAGCCAGATATAGCATTGGATGCGGGTTCTGCACATGTCGAGCCCCAAAGAGAAAAACCTCCTCCTGCTGATAGACGGAGGGTTAATGATCAAGGAGAGGTAGGAAGTAGAGATGCATTGATGGAACAGTTACTGGCGGAGAATCAGGCTCTGAGGGAGCAGATTGCTCGGGGGAAATCTCCTGCCCCGTCAGTAGTATCCATCCCACCTCCTGTAGCTGTGCCAAGAAGTTTGGCCAGGCGGGCTCTAGATGATGAGGGGATTACTGTACAGGAATTTCTGAGGCTCAGAACCCCAGAGTTTAAGGGGGAAGAAGGTGAAGATCCTCAGAGATTCCTAGAGGAGACTGAAAAGATGATACGGAGACTGTCCTGTTCTGATGCAAGGGCAATAGAACTTGTAGGGCTCACAATGAAAGAAGATGCCTGGGGCTGGTACCAGAGGCACGTGGAGGACAGATTGTATAGTAGGAATCCTCCAACCTGGGAAGAGTTCAGGCAAGCAGTGATGGATGAGTTTTTGTCTCCGGTTGAGAGGCAGAATCGGGCTCTTCAGTTTGAGAGGCTGAAGCAGATGCCCGGAATGAGCGTATCTGAGTACGCTCGTGAGTTCACTAGATTGGGGAAGTATGCTCCTTACATCATTCCCACTGAAGCTGCCAGGATAGAAAGATCAGGCGGGGTCTGATTTCTCCGCTTTATAATGCAATACTGGCAGTAGAGGTCCCCACCTTGTCTAGGCTGATTGATAAAGCAAAACAGTGGGAGATCAAAAACAAAGAGGAAAGGGCTGAAAGAGAACAGAGGAAAATGAGTAAGGGGAAAGGGCAAAGCAGCCGAGGTAGATCTGAGGGAGCAAGTCTCCCGGAGGGCCCGACGGAGCAGTCTGTATGCTCAGCTCCACCTGCCCCACGTAAGAGGAAGTGGAGGAGAAGAGGTCAGTCACAGGATGCTTCTCTACCATCAGCACCTCGTCCTCCGGTCACTATGGCCAGAATTGAATCCAAGTTCCAATCATGGCAAGTGTGTGGCATATGTGGGAAGCAGCACCCTGGCAGATGCAGAATGGGTCAGGGAGTGTGCTACAGATGTGGACAGCCGGGTCATTTTGTCAGAGAATGCCCGTAGGGTGCCACCCAGCAGTTTGTCCCTTTAACATCCTACCGTTCTGTGCAGATGGACAGGCCTAGTAGTAGGGGGCCTGTAGGCAGAGGCAGAGGTCAGACACCAGCGTCACAGCAAAGTGCCGGACCATCTCAGCCATTAGCTCCAGCAGGCAGAGGGCAAGGAAGGGTGTTTACGGTAAATCCACAAGAGGCACAGGCATCGAATGCGGCTGTGACAGGTATGCTCCTCATTGATAAGATTAAAGCTAGAGTGTTGTTTGATTCTGGAGCTACCCATTCATTTGTGTCCCCTTATTTTGCTAAAAGGTTAGCTAAGAATAAGATATTGATGCATATTCCCTTAGTTATTAGCACACCTATAGGGGATAGTATAGAAGTGAGATATGTGTATCCTACCTGTGTGGTAGAGGTAGAAGGTAAGACACTCCCAGTCGATTTGATTGAGTTGGCAGTGTTAGACTTTGATGTCATATTGGGCATGGATTGGTTATCAGACAATCGTGCCACCATTAACTGCCAAGAAAAGAGTGTTATCTTCAGACCTTTAGATAAGGAGGAATTTACATATCAAGGGGACAGGAGTGAGATCCCAATGAATTTGGTGTCTGCAGTAAAAGCAAAGAGGCTGCTGAGAAAGGGGTGTCAAGGCTATCTAGCTTATGTGATGGACACCCAGGTAGAGTCTGTGGATCTGCAGCAGATTCCAGTTGTTAGGGAGTATCCTGATGTATTTCCAGGGGAATTACCAGGATTGCCACTTGATAGAGAAATTGAGTTCAGTATTGAACTTCTTCCTGGTACAAACCCTATATCAATTGCTCCCTATCGTATGGCACCTATAGAGCTGAGGGAGTTGAAGGTGCAGTTGCAGGATTTGCTAGACAAGGGGTTTGTTAGGCCTAATACATCACCATGGGGTGCCCCAGTTCTGTTTGTGAAGAAGAAGGATGGGTCGCTGAGATTATGTATAGATTATAGACAGCTGAATAAAGTGACCATCAAAAATAGATACCCACTCCCCAGGATAGATGACCTGTTTGATCAATTATAAGGGGCTGAATACTTCTCGAAGATTGATCTGCAGTCTGGGTATCATTAGTTAAAAATCAGAAAGGAAGATATATTGAAGACTGCATTCAGAACGAGATATGGGCACTATAAGTTTCTAGTGCTTCCATTTGGGCTGACAAATGCCCCAGCAGCATTCATGGATTTGATGAATAGGGTCTTGATAAATGCTGATTAATCTATAATTTAATATTCTTTTTCCAGCACTTATCAATGTTCTTAAACGGATAACTACTTGTTTTACCATGAAATCGAATAATCATTGAAATAAATTTAAATTATGGTAAGTGATGAGAGCACAAAAATGCGACCTACATATTACTAAAATTAGTGTTATTGTTAACCGATAATGATAAATTCACTGGATTAATATTATATTTAGGTTTAACATAGATTAGTATAAATTAGAGATAAAATGCACATTGAGTACAAATTTGACTTCAAATCGGATCCGAGTCGGGTTCGGGTCCGAATCGGGTCCATCTCTTTTGTGTTTCTGGAAAATAATTTTGGGCAAATCTAAATTGGCCATGTCATAACTATAAGGTGCTGGGTGACCCATGACTTGAAAGACTTGCAACTGACCTCTAGTCAGAACAGATGACCCGTGACGAACTTAGTCCGTCCGTCTACAAGCCAAATTTCATATCACATTATTTTATTCATATGACTAATTGGATGGAACTTGGTATCTTCCAGAGTCCAGACCTTCCTCCAAATCCAATTCCATTGCAGAAACGGGTACATGACCCATATTCAGTTCAACGAGGCGTGAACACAGCCTTCCCGTGATCCCGTTCTTCACGCACGCCACATTCCGTGCGATGACGGGAGACCCCAAGCCCATCCCGCAGCATCCCTACTCCAATCTGTAATCCCGTGATCACGCCTCCTCCACGATTCCTCCCAGCTACCAGCCGGATCAGCCTCCGACGCCGCGTCCGAGCTTCAACTTTCCAGCGATCTCCCAGCACCCGATCAAGCCGTGAAGCCCTCAGCCATTCCGTGCATTCATTCTTCCCCCTTCCGGATCTGCAGCTCCTCCGCCTCCACGCGCGCCTCCTTCCTTCCACGATCGATCCCGTTACTGCAGCCTCCGCGTCCGGACAGCCCGCGACCCCACGTTCCGCCTCCAAGCCGGCACCGCATCCGTGAATGGCGTCCTCCCGTGATCGGCTCCTCCCAGCGCCCGGATCCACGTCTCCTCCTCTTCCAAAGCTTCCGGATTAGCACTCCATCCTAGCTGCTCGTGAAGCGCCTCCTTCCTTCCGCAAGCGATCCATCCCACCATCCGTGCATTCCTCCCAACGATCAAGCCATGATCCTGTTTTCCGAGAAGAAGAAAATCAAGCGCCCATTGATCCCGCGACCGTTTTGATCCTTCGCCGGCTTCAAGGCTTTGGCAAGCTATATAAATGGGAGGACGGCAGAGGAGAGGGGGGGAGCTCGGTTCAATAGAAAAACAGGGGAGACCCCCTGTTTCAATGAAAAGAAGAAGAAAGCCGAGAGGGAGATGAAGAAATAAAATAAAAAAAAGAGAGAAGAGAGAGAGGCTGGGAGCGGAAGGGAGTGAAGAGCAATTTTTTTATGAAGATGGGAGGACTTCCGGCCACCATGAGCAGCTAAGCCTCGGTTTAGGGGTTTGATGAAGCCATAGAGGAGTATTCGTTTCATTTTTATTGATTTGAGTTTGTATTGTAAGATGGTTGCATGATGAAGAATTTATCAATTGATCTTATGATTTATCCAATTTATGTGAATCATTTATCTTGCATAAAATATTTTACATAGATTGATCTATTTCATCGAATCCAACACCTGTGGTTTGGAGGAGATATTCATGTGACATCGATTTCATGTTTAATGACTTAATGATCAGATGCATCATGCTAGGTTAGACAGGTCATGCTTATCGTTAGAGTAGATGGTTTGTGCTAGACTTAGATGATTCATGCTGGGAATTAGTTATAATTTTCTTTTGTGATTGCTTTGGCTTGTAGTCGGAAGCAGTCAAGTCTTACATACAACTCAATCATTGAAAGCGTCACGGATATAAATCTATCGGTGGAATCTAAACCTAAACACCTCTCTCCATAGATAATTCATACTACTACACCCATATTAATTCTTAGTTTTTATCATTTACTCTAGCTTATCCCCTTTGAAGTAATTATTTAATTACAAAAAATAACTTGTCTCCAATCCCTGTGGATCGACACCCGTAATCACTATCCTACAGGATACGTGCTATTGCGTGGTTTAATTTCAAAATTGAAAGAACCGATCAATTTTTGGCGCCGTTGCCGGGGATTGCTAGCATAGTTATTTTTCTTATTAAAAAAAATTATTTAAAAAATTAAAAAAAATTAAAAAAAAAATTTCTATTATTGTTACTTTTCTTATCTTCTTTTTCTCCCTTACTAATTTTTATTTATTTATTTATTTATTTTATCAGGAATCGAAAAAAAAAGAATCTGGGATGATCAAAAGGAGAACTGCCGGAAAAGAAATGCTGTAGAGGTTTGCAAAAAAAAAAAAAAAATTAAATTGCTGGGGAAATTTCTTTTGGTAACCTCTAAACTTTTTTTATTTAAATTAATTACTGGTTTGAAATTTTGTGGTGATTGTTTGATTTTAATTACAGCAAAATTGTGAATGCATGCCTGATATACATACACAAATCAATTTGCACATAGTAAGGGCAATCACCCCAACAAGATAAGAGCCGGATTTCATCACCGGACTCTTGCCCAACTTAGGTGAACTCAATCTCACATAGTGTCATCTTTAATTAAAATCAATTAGACATTGGCCCCTAGGGACATTCGAGCTCAATAGGACGAAGATCACCGAAAGTTGCACCAATTTCGCTCTGTGGCTTAGTTGATGTCTAGGCAAGCTTTGTCCCTATAAGGGAGATAGTTCATCTGTTCGAGGCAAGTGGGTTTTAAGTGGGACCTTTGCGAACGCATCGTGACCCCTCCACTTACCTGGGAGCTTACCTGGTCAACTCGGTTCATTAGACCGGATTGAAGGCTTAGGTGCCCTCTTCAAACCAGTTAGGAGCTGTCTAGTGATTTTAGGACAAAGACTAGGATTGATATGCTTTTCTCTTTTATTGCATGCTTGATTGATCGAGTACTAGTGTATGCACGGTAGTCGTTCTAGAGTACAAAACCTATTACCTTTTGACCCTGAAATAGAACGAACCCTTAGGAACATTCGAGCTAAGATCAAAACATTAGGATCATCCCCACCTCTTAAGATGGCTGAAGAACAACCCAAACTCCTGAGGGAATACTTTACTCCCACTATTTACACTTCTCCATCTTGCATTCGATTACCTGAGGTAGCAGCTGTACAATATGAAATAAAGTCTAGTGTGATCCAAATGCTTCCATCTTTTTATGGGCTCACCAATGAAGATCCATATAAACACCTAGATGAATTCCTTGAGATTTGCACCACTGTCAAGATTCAGAACTTCACTGATGATGCCCTGAAACTTAGGTTATTTCCCTTCTCCCTTAAAGATAGAGCCAAACAATGGCTGAATTCTTTAGAAGCTAACTCAATTCGTTCTTGGGATCAAATGCAACAAAAATTTCTTAAAAAATACTTTCCCATAGGAAGAACGAACCAGTTTAGACGTGCCATTACAAGCTTCTCCCAAACTGAGGGAGAAGAATTTCATGAAACTTGGGAGAGATTTAGGGACCTAATCCGTAAATGCACTCATCATCAAATACCTTAGTGGCAACTAGTGCAATATTTTTATGACGGATTGACTGAACGAAATAGTCAGATGATTGATGCCGCATGTGGGGGGACATTCATGCTTCAAAATGAGCATGAAGCATGGAAATTATTTGAAAATCTAAATGAAAACTCCCTCCACCATGCTTCATGTTCTCGTCAAGCACCCCCGAGTTTTCAAAGAAAAGGGACCATTTGTGAAATAAGTCATTCTATGGACCTGTCTAGCAAGGTAGATGCATTGTCCCATAAGATTGACCAACTGATGATAGGTGGGCATTACATGAACTCTTCCCAAGCACAAGTGTGTACTATTTGTTCTAGCCCATCCCACCCTATTCATGAGTGCCCTTCAGCGCCCCAATTCCCCGAACTCGTGCAAGAACACATCAATGCTGCTCAAACACTGCCTAGACCGGGTAATGACCCATTTTCCAATACATATAACCCGGGATGGCGAAATCATTCAAACTTTTCTTGGAAGCAGCAAGCTTCGAATACTGCCCAACCTTATTTCCAAAACTTTCCAAACCCTCAGAATTTTCAAACCCCACAAAATATTCATCCCTACCGTCCCTCGACTCAATTTCAACACACTCCTCCTCCACCCCAAAGAAACACAGCCTTTGAGGAGAAAGTATTAAACGCCCTTCAAGGTTTGGAAACCATTACACAATTAGTGCACTCTCATACGCAATCAATCGCCAAGCTAGAATCCCAAATGGGTCAACTAGCTAATGCACTAAACAAGCGAGAGGAAGAAAAGCTTCCAAGCCAACCACTAAGTAATCCTAGGGGACAATACATGGCTCAAGAAAATCAATTAAATGCAATTCATCATGAACAAGCCAATGTTTTGACTACCCTAAGGAGTGGACGTGTAGTAGACAATAAGATTGGGGAGGACAACAATAAGGAAGGTGAAGAAGAGGATAAAAATGTGTCAAATAAAAATCTAAAACCTTCTTCTTCTTCTTCACCTAGTCCACCTTCTGCCAAAACTCATATCCCAAAGGCCCCATTTCCTGAAGCTCTTACTTCACCCTCTCCATTTGGCAAAAAGGGAACTTCACTAGAGGAGATGATGGAGGTTTTCAAACAAGTTAAAATCAACCTCCCACTCCTTGATGCCATCAGACAAGTTTCCTCCTATGCCAAATTTCTCAAAGACCTTTGTACACAAAAGCGAAAATCTAGGACACATGTGCCTAAAAAGGTCTTCCTAACTGATCAAGTGAGTTCTATTCTCCAACACAACACCCCTCCGAAATTCAAAGATCCTGGTGCTCCCACCATCTCCTGTGTCTTAGGAAATAATTTAATTGATCGAGCACTCTTAGATCTAGGGGCAAGTGTCAACCTTTTACCTTATTCAGTTTATGAGAAACTTGGGTTAGGTGAGTTAAAACCAACCTCGGTATCCCTTCAATTGGCTGATCGATCTGTAAAAACACCACGTGGGATAATTGAAGATGTTCTTGTCAAGATAGACAAATTCTATTTTCCAGTAGATTTCATTGTCCTTGATATGGAACATGAACCTAATCCTAAGAAACAAATCCCCGTTATCCTTGGACGGCCCTTTTTAGCAACAGCCAATGCGTGCATCAATTGTAGAACAGGGGTAATGAACATATCATTTGGGAATACGAAGGTAAAATTAAATGTGTTCAATGCGGCCGACCAACCCGTAAGAAAAATTGAGTGTTTTATGATAGACAAAATAGATGACCTCATAGAAGGAGATACAAAAACTATCTCACTATGTCTGGCTGAAGACAATAAACTTAGCGCTTGTTGGGAGGCAACCCAATTCTCTTAGATTATTTCTTAACATTGAGGACAATGTTAGGTTTAGGTTTGGGGGTATTCATCTTGATTTTCATCCAAAAAAAATAAAAAATAAAAATAAAAAATAAAAAAATAATAATTAAAAAAATTATTTTTTTAAAAAAAAGAAAAAAATAAAAAAATAAAAAATAAAAATATTTTTTTAAAAAAAATGTGTTTATTTTCATTTTTTATAAAATAATAAAAAAAAAGTTATTAAAAAAAAAGTTTTTGTTAAAAAAAAACCCTAATTTATATACATTTATGCGAGAATGATAAATACACAAGGTATATAAAATCTAAAAAGCCCAATGACTAGTGGGAAGTAATACAAATTTAAGTTCATTTTATTAAGTCTCTCTTAGGGAGTTGTAAGCTAATTAATACTTTGGAATTTCACTACACACTGGCCGACTCTTCTAAGGTCTAGGCTCGACATTATGTTGAGAGTATGGTAGCAACCTTGGACCCTGATGAATCATACTTATCTAATCCAAAAAAAAAAAATCATCAATAATAATGGATTTAGTCAGGAACATCGAAAAGGGCTACCTATTGTCAAAGGTCAAGTGGGCTTGTGATGAGGACTCCGAGCATAAGTCCGTAGGAGAGTCTTGATGCCCGACACCTTATGCCAACTGGTGTGAGAGTTGTCGACTGATTGCTCGTTACACGGAGAAATCACCACAAGAGTAAAAGTGCACAATTTATATATCTTTCTTAAAAAAAAGAAAAAAAAAAAGGAAAAAATGCTGTATTGACCGAAAAGACAATAGTGTGAAAGCCGTCGTTGTAAAAATTCGAGTAAACTGGAATATTACAGATAAAGCCCGTGAGGTACTAAAGTAAACATCCACAACTCTCGAAATCCTGCAGATAAGATGATTTTGAATCAGTGAATAGGTTCCTTCGACCAATCCTTGGAAACTACTGGTATTAGCAATATTTTGGAGATCCGAACTCTTAGCTTGGATACGGTCCAGATTTCACCGAGCACTCCAGTATAAATAAGTCTTACAACTTCCTAAAAGGAAACTTAATGACTTTAACTTAGATTGCATACTAACCTAGAATTTGGGCTGACTTAGTAAATAAAACCGTGTGTGCTTTGAAATAATTATCATTTATGTATCTTAGATAATAATAATAATAATAAAAGAGAGTTTTTGAAAATCTTAGCTAGTATGCATTTGGAATTCGATTTTCACTTCATAGATCAATCGATCTAATAAAAAAAATAATAAAAAAATAAAAAATAAAAAATATATAATAATAATAATAAATAATAATAAAAAAATGATTTATTGAAGTTTGTGGGTATCTTCACTGAAAACTCTCACGAGACTATAACTCGTCCACTAGGGTAACCTAGGGGTTTAAAGCCATGTTGCATATGGTAAATGCAATCGCGATGCCTGCGAAAGTGAGTTAGAGTTTTTCTTTTCTAATTTTATTTTGCTCGAGGACTAGCAAAACATAGGTTTGGGGGTGTGATAAGTGCTGATTAATCTATAATTTAATATTCTTTTTCCAGCACTTATCAATGTTCTTAAACGGATAACTACTTGTTTTACCATGAAATCGAATAAACATTGAAATAAATTTAAATTATGGTAAGTGATGAGAGCACAAAAGTGCGACCTACATATTACTAAAATTAGTGTTATTGTTAACCGATAATGATAAATTCACTGGATTAATATTATATTTAGGTTTAACATAGATTAGTATAAATTAGAGATAAAATGCACATTGAGTACAAATTTGACTTCAAATCGGATCCGAGTCGGGTTCGGGTCCGAATCGGGTCCATCTCTTTTGTGTTTCTGGAAAATAATTTTGGGCAAATCTAAATTGGCCATGTCATAACTATAAGGTGCTGGGTGACCCATGACTTGAAAGACTTGCAACTGACCTCTAGTCAGAACAGATGACCCGTGACGAACTTAATCCGTCCGTCTACAAGCCAAATTTCATATCACATTATTTTATTCATATAACTAATTGGATGGAACTTGGTATCTTCCAGAGTCCAGACCTTCCTCCAAATCCAATTCCATTGCAGAAACGGGTACATGACCCATATTCAGTTCAACGAGGCGTGAACACAGCCTTCCCGTGATCCCGTTCTTCACGCACGCCACATTCCGTGCGATGACGGGAGACCCCAAGCCCATCCCGCAGCATCCCTACTCCAATCTGTAATCCCGTGATCATGCCTCCTCCACGATTCCTCCCAGCTACCAGCCGGATCAGCCTCCGACTCCGCGTCCGAGCTTCAACTTTCCAGCGATCTCCCAGCACCCGATCAAGCCGTGAAGCCCTCAGCCATTCCGTGCATTCATTCTTCCCCCTTCCGGATCTGCAGCTCCTCCGCCTCAACGCGCGCCTCCTTCCTTCCACGATCGATCCCGTTACTGCAGCCTCCACGTCCGGACAGCCCGCGACCCCACGTTCCGCCTCCAAGCCGGCACCGCATCCGTGAATGGCGTCCTCCCGTGATCGGCTCCTCCCAGCGCCCGGATCCACATCTCCTCCTCTTCCAAAGCTTCCGGATTAGCACTCCATCCTAGCTGCTCGTGAAGCGCCTCCTTCCTTCCGCAAGCGATCCATCCCACCATCCGTGCATTCCTCCCAACGATCAAGCCATGATCCTGTTTTCCGAGAAGAAGAAAATCAAGCGCCCATTGATCCCGCGACCGTTTTGATCCTTCGCGGGCTTCAAGGCTTTGGCAAGCTATATAAATGGGAGGACGGCAGAGGAGAGGGGGGGAGCTCGGTTCAACAGAAAAACAGGGGAGACCCCCTGTTTCAGTGAAAAGAAGAAGAAAGCCGAGAGGGAGATGAAGAAATAAAATAAAAAAAAGAGAGAAGAGAGAGAGGCTGGGAGCGGAAGGGAGTGAAGAGCAATTTTTTTATGAAGATGGGAGGACTTCCGGCCACCATGAGCAGCTAAGCCTCGGTTTAGGGGTTTGATGAAGCCATAGAGGAGTATTCGTTTTATTTTTATTGATTTGAGTTTGTATTGTAAGATGGTTGCATGATGAAGAATTTATCAATTGATCTTATGATTTATCCAATTTATGTGAATCATTTATCTTGCATAAAATATTTTACATAGATTGATCTATTTCATCGAATCCAACACCTGTGGTTTGGAGGAGATTTTCATGTGATATCGATTTCATGTTTAATGACTTAATGATCAGATGCATCATGCTAGGTTAGACAGGTCATGCTTATCGTTAGAGTAGATGGTTTGTGCTAGACTTAGATGATTCATGCTGGGAATTAGTTATAATTTTCTTTTGTGATTGCTTTGGCTTGTAGTCGGAAGCAGTCAAGTCTTACATACAACTCAATCATTGAAAGCGTCACGGATATAAATCTATCGGTGGAATCTAACCCTAAACACCTCTCTCCATAGATAATTCATACTACTACACCCATATTAATTCTTAGTTTTTATCATTTACTCTAGCTTATCCCCTTTGAAGTAATTATTTAATTAGGAAAAATAACTTGTCTCCAATTCCTGTGGACCGACACCCGTAATCACTATCCTACAGGATACGTGCTATTGCGTGGTTTAATTTCAAAATTGAAAGAACCGATCAGGTCTTTAAACCCTATCTTGACATATTTGTGATAGTCTTTATAGATGATATCCTCATATATTCTAAGAGTCAGGCTGATCATGAAGAGCATTTGAGGATAGCACTACAAACCTTGAGAGAACATGAACTGTATGCCAAACTTACCAAATGTGAGTTCTGGCTACAAGAAGTTGGATTCTTAGGACACATAATATGTAAGGAAGGAACAGGGTGAATCCCAAGAAGATTGAGGCAGTTATGGATTGGCCGAGACCAACAAATGTAACAGAAATCAGGAGCTTTCTGGGTTTGGCTGGGTACTATAGGAAGTTTGTAAAGAACTTTTCAAAAATAGCTACCCCATTAACAAAGCTGACTCGGAAGCAGGTTAAGTTCACTTGGATAGATTCTTGTGAACAAAGCTTCCAGAAGCTGAAAGATTGCCTCACATCAGCTCCAGTTTTGACTCTACCCACAGATACAGGCGGGTTTGTAGTCTACTGTGATGCTTCTAAAGTGGGATTGGGATGTGTGTTGATGCAGAATGGCAAGGTGATTGCATATGCATCCAGACAACTAAGAAAGCATGAAGTAAACTATCCCACTCATGACTTGGAAATGGCTGCTGTCATATTTGTATTAAAGATATGGAGGCATTATTTATATGGTGAGAAATGTGAAATATATACTGATCATAAAAGCCTCCAGTACATTCAGCAGCAAAGAGATTTGAATCTCAGACAGAGAAGATGGATAGAACTGTTGAAGGATTATGACTGCCAAATCCTGTATCATCCGGGCAAGGCTAATGTTGTAGCAGATGCATTGAGCCAGAAATCAATGGGCAGTTTATCTCACATCTCCGGCCAGAGGAGAGAGATAGTCAGAGATCTGGCAGATTTATTTGCTCAGGGACTATCTTTTGAGGTATTAGAGGTTCGTCCTTTGATTGCACAGTTTCAGGTGAAACCGAGGTTGATAGATGAAATCAAAGTTTCACTGGATTTAGATACAATCCTTGTGAAACTGAAAGGAGAAGTGCAATCAGGACAGTCAGAAAGGTTTCAGATTGTAGATGGAATGTTGAGGTGTGGCAGTAGGCTATGTGTGCCAAATGTGGAAGATCTGAGACAGAGGATTATGCATGAAGCACACAACACTCCCTATAGCATTCATCCTGGTTCCACCAAAATGTATCCTGATATCAAAGGCATATATTGGTGGAACGGATTAAAAAGGGATGTGGCCAAATATGTGGCTTCTTGTTTGACTTGTCAGCAAGTGAAATTTGAACATCAGAAGCCAACAGGACTGTTGCAAGAGTTACCTTTGCCCGAGTGGAAATGGGAAAGGATAACTATGGATTTTGTGGTCGGGCTGCCCAGAACACAAAAAGGATATGATTCCATCTGGGTGATTGTGGATAGATTGACAAAATCAGCCCATTTTCTACCGGTGAAAACCACATATTCAGTAGCTCAGTATGCCGAAATATATGTGAATAAAATAGTATCTCTGCATGGAGTGCCAGTTTCTATTATATCAGATAGAGGTACACAGTTTACCTCTAGATTTTGGCAGAAGCTCCATGAAGCATTAGGAACTCAACTTGATTTCAGTACAGCATTTCACCCTCAGACAGATGGGCAATCAGAGAGGACTATTCAAACCCTCGAGGATATGCTCAGAATGTGTGTATTGGATTTCAGAGGTAGCTGGGACAGATACTTACCTTTAGTAGAGTTTGCATATAATAATAGCTATCACTCCACTATTGGTATGGCACCTTATGAGGCACTTTATGGGAGGAAATGTAGATCTCCCTTGTGCTGGTCTGAGATTGGAGAGAAGCACCTAGAAGGGCCAGATTTGATTAGAGAGACATCAGAAAAGGTGTCAGTGATACAGGAAAGGTTGAGGACAGTGTTTAGTAGGCAGAAGAGCTACGCAGATGTCAGAAGGAGAGATGTGCAGTTTGGCACGGGGGATCACGTGTTCCTAAAGATCTCTCCTATGAAAGGGGTAATGAGGTTTGGAAAAAGAGGCAAACTTAGTCCCAGATACATTGGCCCCTTTGAGATATTAGACAAGGTTGGCACTGTATCTTACAGATTAGCACTGCCTCCAAACCTCAGCCATGTACATCCAGTATTCCATATATCTATGCTCCGGAAGTATGTGCCAGATCCATCCCATGTGCTGTCAGTGCAGGAAGTTACAGTAGAGAAAGACCTTTCTTATGAAGAACTTCCTGTAGCTATCCTTGATACTCAGATCAGGAAGCTAAGAAATAAGAAAATATGTATGGTGAAGGTCCAATGGCACCGGCACAATGTTGAAGAATGCACTTGGGAGTCGGAGCAAAGTATGAAGAGCAAATACCCTCACCTCTTTGAGTAATCAGGTAATTTACTCTTTTAAATTCGAGGACGA
The DNA here is from genome assembly GCF_051530095.1 of Phoenix dactylifera. Classification (NCBI taxonomy): domain Eukaryota; kingdom Viridiplantae; phylum Streptophyta; class Magnoliopsida; order Arecales; family Arecaceae; genus Phoenix; species Phoenix dactylifera. Next base: position 9,388,074 of record NC_143204.1, on the reverse strand, counting down.
ATTTTATATAAGGAGGGGAGGATGTAATAACCCCAAATATTTTTTTATATAAAAAGGGATAGAATAGTCCTTTAAAATTGATATAAGGGGTAAAATGGAAAGGAATCAAAAGTTAATGGCATAACTGTAGATCCGTTGAAGTGGCAAGGGCAAAATGGGAATTTTTAGAGTTTGATTTGACTTAAATGGGGGTTTGTCTGGCGGTGGGTTGGCTGAGAAGAGGGAGTTGAGACAGAGAGGGAGAGGAGGTCTCAGGCGTGGAAACACAGAGAGAAAGAAAAAAAAAGAAAAGAGAAGAAAAAGAAGAAGAAAGAAGAAGAGGAAGGGGATTCGAGGAGGAGAGGGATCCCGGTTGCACTTCCAGCTGAAGGGAAAAACGTAAATCTCCTTCCCCTCTACGCAAGGACCTCGATTTCCAAAAAGAAAAAAGTAAATATCCATCCCTATCTAGTCTTTTGATGACATTAGGCTATACAAAAGGTGGATATAGTCTAGAGGGGTCGGATAAGGGTTGTAGAGGCGGTTAAAAGAGGAAGAATCGGATTTTGACAAATTTTTCCGGCACTACGGAAAAACTATGTCGAAGTCCCAAATTCGGCGAATTATTTAGGGGGTCAAACGACCTCCGATAGCAATGCATGTTACCTCTTTGGAATTTTCTATGAGTGTAGAATGTTAGATAAAAATTTCATCAAATTTGGAGTTTGGAAAGTGGATCAAACCCAGGATGAAGTAACCGGCTGTCGGTCTGGGTTACTGTTCATCTAAGTGGGAAAATAGGGGATTTCATGCCATAAAAGGGTATTAAGCCCAGATTAAGCTAAGGGGACCTTGTACTCATGCAAGGGAGTCCCTAATACACATAAATGGTGAGTTAATTAATAGAAAAAGAAAAAAAAAGAAAGAAAAGAAAAGATTTAGGGAACGGGGGAGTTGAATCAATTAAAGTCCCCTATATTATAATTGGCACGTAGATTATAGCCCTTGATACAAGACTAAATGTATTGTAAATGCATATCACAGTTGGGCAAGAAGCTAGGGAACAAGAGGAAGAAGTTCCCCACTGCCTGCTGTAGATTTTTGGAGACGTATCAGGGCTGTGCCGGATTGACAGGTCAGTGGGAGCTTGTACTTTGTACCATGAGCATATTCATTATTCATTTTCATGAATGTTGCCAAGTGTGACTTGATTCCACCTGAGCTTATTGATTAATTGTTGTAGTAGATTCCTCTATAATATTGATTCTCTATGCTTGATTATTCTGTACATGCATTGGAGGGAACATTGAGAGGAATTACGAGGGGTTGATGAGTAATCAAATTGATTCCGAATTGTGAAATGATTTCTTTTGTAAATTGATTTCATTTTCTCTATTTCAAAGACTTGTGAGTGGTAGCTTTGATTATACTCCTTTATGAGTAATTAAATTGGATCTGAATTGTGAAATGACTTCTTTTGTAAATTAATTTCATTTTCTCTATTTCAAAGACTTGTAGAGCCCTTCTCATGGTATATTGAGTTGCATTGTACTCCCGTGATTCCTCACTCCCAACCCTGATGTTAGTTATAATTGGGTCGTGGCCGAGTGAGTGGTAGTCTTGATTATGCTCCTTTTTAGTAGAGTATTGGGAGGGTGCATTATGGCATTTATGCATGGCTTGGCAGTATCTGCAGGACACCTATAGTCGATGGGGTTGAACATCGGCCTTTGTGCACATAGTAGCCTTCTGGGTGGGCGGAGCCCAGTCCCTTCCTAGGGGGGACACGGCCCTAGGCGTAGGATCGGCCGGTCCTACGACTTATATTCTGCTTGCCGCCGGGCATAGTAAGACCCCGCGAGGTGCAGTATGGCTTTCCGCGGATGTAGAATTTCCGCGAGGTGCCGTTTAGTATGTAGATGTGAGATGGACTTCTGTTCTGGATACTGGCCAGCATTTACATGATTAGTGTGGTGTCTTATCCTGCATATGCATGTGAACGTGGGGAGTTGTTGCTGGTTCGCCTGGGGCGTAAAACCCACCTCCCGACAGCTGTCTAGCATTTACATTATCGATATGGTGTCTTATCCTGCATATGCATGTGACAGTAGGGAGTTGTTGCTGGTTCGCCTGGGGCGTAAAACCCACCTCCCGACAACTGTCTAGTGATGATTTCAGCATATTGACACCTGATTTGTATGTTCCAGCATTATGATCTGTTGAGCATATTCATAAGTAGCATATATGTTTACTTGATTATTCCATATATGCTTCAGATGAGTTGATATTGATTGTGGTGATATTGATGATTTACTCCATATTCTCTATGTTGAGATCATGTTCATCTTGTTATTGATCTTGAGATTTCACCTCGAGCCATGATTATATCTGGTCTCATGTGCATAGTACTTTCTACTCAACTCACTGAGTATTCATATACTCACTCCCCAGTTTGGTGTTTTTGATTGCAGGGCAGGTATTGTATGGAGAGGAGCAGGATTAGTGGTTGCCTGCTAGCTGTGCCGCTCCATAGTATAGTATAATGTAGATAGAGGTTTATACATTTTGGTGTATTATAAACCTTCTATTGTATATAGTGTATAGTTACAGTCATAGATCCTGTTGTGGATATGGGTTTGACCATGGATGGAATGGGAACCAGATTTTTATACAGATGAGTTATATGCCTGAGATGATGTATTGAGATATATTGTCCAGGTTTATTATGTGACAGGTTATGTGATTGCTGCTCTGACAGGTAGCGTTGTTGTATGTAATGAGATAATCCTGACAGGTCACCATAGGAAAGGTGATCATTTTGTGCATGCATCATGCCAAAATTTTCAGAATTTATTGATGATTGATAGGTAGTAGGATTCTACGTGGTGGCTGGTGGCCTTATGCCTACCCGCACTCTAGGACCGTCGCGGCGGCCCGCCGGGAACGGCGCGGGGGTCGTGACAATGTAACATAGAAACTATTTTCCTAGCCAAAAGTTCATTATATCATTTATCGATATAAGACCCTTCTATGGTTACAAATGTTAATAATCTTATCAATATGGATGTGATGCCTACCCTCATTGAGCCGGCCTATTGGCCCAGCCCAACATCCGAACGGGCCCCAAAGACCCGTATTAACTAGAACCAGGGCAGAGCCCTGGTTGAGCACAATGGAGGAGGATGAGTCCTCCTCTTTAGACTCTGCCAAAGACTAGAAAATCCTAGTCTCCACTCTATATAAACTTCTTCCCACCCTCCAATCAGACTTTAGTCACCGAATTTATCTTCGATTTCTTCCGCAATCGTCGACCATGTTAGTGCCATTGTCGTGGCTCACTATCGCCGGGAGCCAAGTAAGAACCAGGCAACTTTCGATCGATCTTTTTCTTCCTCTTTCATGGCACATGGAAGCCCAATTCCGGCCAGTAATCACTAAAATTTGGCCGAGAAGGGGCAAGGTCCCTCTTTTCCCTATTTTTGAAAAGTAAGCTCTTTTTTTCTTCCAATTCTGAAAGGTTTCGCCACCCGTTCTTGTCGCTGAAACCTCCCTCCATTCCTTCTTAGCGGCCTGTAGCCTTGGCTGGAGTTTTAGTTGCCGAGACACTTTGATTCTCTGATTTAAGGGGTCAAAACTCCTGTTTCTGATGGTTTAGACGCCGCCGGCCGCCAGCCGCTTGTGACCGGCCATCGGTCCCTGATCCCAGGGTATAAATATGGTATTCTGGCCCACTCTGCAGGGTATAACTATTGTATTCTGGCCCACTATGCAGGATATAAGGGTAGCATTCTAGCCCACTCCATAGGGTATAAGTGTGGTCCTATTTCTGGCCTAGCTATAGAGTATAAGTATTACCATAGTCTAAGATTGTTGAGTTGAATGTGATTTTCTTTGAATTGGATTTATGATTACGTGTACGAATATTTAAAAGATATGAATTCTTTAATGGATTTATGTTTTGAAAAAAAATTGAATATGTTTTTATATTGATTCATCATAATTTATATTTATATTTTATATTATTATATAAATTATTTAGTTAAGGTATTCATTACTTACTAGACTATCTAGCTTATTATACAATTTCTTACTATTTTTACAGATTTAAAGAATTAGCTCGATTCAAGGTGTTTTTATAGGAGAGCGGTTAGAGACAAGATATTGATCATCTTTATTTAAAATATATTTTATTTTAGAGTTGATGCAAGATTTTGAAATACTATTAGTTTTATGAGACTTTTAATTATATTTTTTAATTAGAATTTGAATGATATTATTTAAATTATTTTTGCTGCCTGATTATGATATCATGATGAGAATTCTTGCATGCTCGTGGGGAGAGTTTTCTATAAGCGTACAATGGTTGCCGTGACCCCCGATGTGCAATCTCAGGTTGGGAGCATGACAATTAAAATGGTATCAGAGCAAAAGTAGATAAATTTTAGGATAAAAAATCCAATATAGGATGAGTGTAGGTGGGTAGACAGTAGGGATATTGGACGTGAATCTATGTCGATTGCATTATAAGCTACTTTAAAAATTTTCTGTTAAGCCTTTGTTATTATGTACGAAAAGGTTACCAGAAAATTATAATAAAATTTATTTATGAGGTTTGATACATGACGGGGGGTTAGAAAATCTATGAATCAAGTTATAATTAGTTCGATTTGGAATATTATCATGCATTGTGATTATTTGTTATTCAAGTGAACTTAGAAACTCAAAAATTGATATGGAGGTATATTGTGATATTGCTTAATTTTGAAGATAATTTTTAGAGGCAAGCAAGAGTTGTTTAAGATTTGGGCTATGAAAGATTTTTATGATACTTGATGGGAATATTCTTCGAGGTCTGAACCTGTATGTGGATTATGAATGAAACCGGCATGTAGAAGAAAAACATGCTGGGTGATACTGCAAAAAGATTATTTTATTTTTGAAGAATTGTTTCTATTTTTAGATCATACAATATTTTATTTTGGTGGAATCCAAATAAAAGATCTTGTTTGTGTTTATTTGAGACTATGTGATGTGTAATAAACTTCATTCAAAGTTTGGGCTTATAGTTTGATCTAGAGATCTTTTGCCAATATTGTTGAGGTTGCTGATGAAATCTAGTTTTGCATAAAGAATTTGAATTTTTGAGGCTTGCATGATTTTCATAAAGGATTTTTGATAAATGCAAAAGATCTTGATGAAGAAAACCTTAGGAGAGATGATTGAGTCGACTCTACATATATCTATTGATTTAATGTCTTTTCACTTGATGGAGCATTGGGAAAAATCTTTTGGTAGTTTTTACTTGTAGGAGTTTGACTTGGAAACTCTGGTTGAGTTGATAAGTAAATTAAGATTCAATTCATTTTGAATTATAGTAACTATCCTATATGAGGGTTTTGAATGTATCAATTGACTCGAGGTAAATCTAAATGGATGTGCTCGAGATAAATTAAGGGGCAAGAATCAAATATTTCTTTTTGGGCTTTATTCGAAGATTGAAATTTTGGATCTCTTCAATTCATAATACAAAGTAGCATTTGGATAAAAAATTATTACTAGATCCAAAGAATTTTGGTGGTTTGAATTAGAGTGCATAACGAAAATGTAGTAGTCTGAATTATTTTTCTAAGTTGGTCAGAAGTATTATCTCTTTTATTCGGCAAGTTTTAATAACAAAAGACTTGATCTGTTTCTTTGTGTAATAAGATTTTCTTGATAAACTAATAAAAAATATTCTGATTTTTGGATGTTGCTGCACAATCTTACGTTCTCCAATCTTCAAGGACTTTTGGCTGCTTACACAGTTCCTGATGACAGCACTTTAACATTATAGCGAAGAAGTGCTTAAATCCTTCTAGGTAATGATATTCCGTACTTATCAACACTCTCCATATATACTTGCTGTTATGGTCAGAAAGTATCAGAAGTTTTACAAGAAACATAATTAAGGTACAGCTACAGGAAATCTCATATGACATAAGAAATTGATGAAATTCGGCTCTTGCTTGCATCTATAGTGAAATTGCAAAAGGCATAGCCACATCATATTGATACATGATATATAGTAAATTATTCATGATATTGTATTTTTAAAGTAACACTAATAACATGATACATGGTACATGATGCATGATGCATCATACATGCTACTTGGTACATGATACATAAATATAATAAATGGTATATAATACTTGATATACAATACATGCTTTGACATTATAAGTGTAATAACAATAACACTGTATATGATGCATGATACATGCTACATGATACGTATCATGACAATGCTAGCTTAGACATTATTTTAGTTTCATGATATGGATGTTGTGCATGCAAGAGTCATTTGAATCATGATAGAGTAACAATTTTCAATCTGATTAGCTAGCAAATGTGTGTCAACCAGAATGTATCATAATCTAATATAAATTAAAACAAGGAGATATGTACTATTGGTATGGAAGGAGCGGTTTGGATACCTTTTGGCAACTGCAGATATATAAAAAGAAAAGAGGGAAAAATAGAACAAAGCTAATTTCTAATACTTGAGTTATATGAACGTGCAATTTCTCAAAGAGAGGAATCAAGTCTAGCAATTACATTTAAGAGGTTCTGAATTAGCAAACTAGAAGTTGATATGATCATAGTCTTGTATCCTGTGCAAACCCAGTCATGAAGAAGAATGCATTCATGAATGACCAATCAGCCGAATGCGTCTTCAATCGAGTAGTTGACATCAATCTACAGCTCTGGTTTTCATAAGATGAAGAAAAAAATTGTGCTTGATCAAAAATTTTCGAAGTCAATGCAGTATACAGGAAACATGTTACGCGGCAAAGCTTCAGCTCCCAATTGCGTAAATGGATTTTGAATCTTTGACATCCTCTGAAAACGAAATTTCAGTTTCATCCTTGTGCATGGTAAATGCGTATAAGTGGATTTCTGGACTCTGTAAGATCTTTTTCTTTTCTTTTCCAATTTTAAGGGAGGCAAGGAGCCACCCATCTTTTATTGCCGAATACGAATTATATACAGGCGTTTATGTAATGGAGAAGGATGAGAACAAGACTGTTGTTAACAAATCAGCAGAGTAAAATTGAGCAAAAACAAGGAAAATGGCAACCAGAAAGATGTGCCAAAAAGGAAGATCAGACTGAAGAAACTGGTCATTTGCTGAATTCTGCTGTGTGTGATGAGTATAATCAGAGTGCAACAGGGGCTGATTGCTAGCTGGTAGTGAAATAGATTCAGAGCAGTGATCAGTAGTTGCCAAAGCATCAACGGGAAGATGTAGAGCTAAAAACAGAGACTTCAGACTTCGATAGAAAGTTGTTGAGCTGACAACCTGGTATGAGATAACAATCAAGATATCAAAATGCTGCACGTAGCCGCTCAAGCAGTCAAATTTTCCTTGTTGATGTTGATTCTGAAGCAAACCGTCTGCCAGGACTATGTTAACCCTTTTGATTGCCCAAACGGTGGTGAATACTGAAAGATGCTCGTTGTGTCAAAGAATAGACCAATCATTGAGGAAATTCAGACCAATCCGAGCCACAATATCTAGAGAAGCTGATTTGTTAAATAAGATCCTAGTGTTTCTGGGGAGTGCAAGATCAACAAACATATCCCTCACTAAACAATAATTTAGGAAGTCCAGATAAATTTGCACAGACAATGACTTGGATGTTACTTTAAGGCTACATGATTACCGATCTCTAACTCTGAATTACCCCAGAAGAAACCACGGTTGTCTATGAGGATCTTACAGCTGCTAGAACGAACAACAATGAACAATATATTCATGAGCTTGATTGCCAAAATTATGGTTCACATTCAACCAAGAGTCCTTCCCCTGGCGGCCATGCTCTTGCCGATCCTGTCGGATCCAGCGTAGAGATCACATAAAAAAATTGATTGAGAGAGAATAGACAGAGGAACTCATGAGGGGTGCAGCCATTGATTCTCAATCTTCTCAATCTTCTCAATCTTCTTCCAGTGACATCCACAGGTGCTGATGGATCGGGATTTTTTTTTTTCTTTCTTTTTCTGAGGTAAATGGACGCCGAATAGGCCACCTCAAATTTTATAGAGTATAGGAGTAAGAGAGTATACATATCGAAGGTAGTTATCTTGTGTAGAGAAAAAAAAACATCAAATTCTAGTTGCTGAAGTGCAAGCAGGAGGAATTTTTTTATTCGAAAAAATAATGTGTAGTTATCTTTTAGCGGCACATATCGAAGGTATGTAGCTGCAGCAGTACTGTATCTATTAAATTCTATATCATGTGATAATAGATTATCAATTGCAGGAAAAGATTATAAAATGCTGGACAAAGTTTAAATCATCGGCACTTTTCAAATATGCTAGTAAAACAATGCCGTTATTTCAATAAATTGATGCAGTGACTTATCTATCATGGTAACGCTAACTATCTAACTCAGACTAATGAGCTATGCTGTAAGATCTAACGGTCATATCCATATGAAGCACTTCAGAAAGGATTTTATACCATACTCTCGGCCTTTTACCAATAATTTTACGAATGTTAGTTGTGAAAATCTTATTGGTTGATTTAGCCTGACTGTTGCCATAAGTGTAGTACGGTGTTGATTTAGACATCTTGACTGATGAACACAGACCCTAATTGGCCATGATAGTTTCCCGAAGGCTGAATCTATAAATTATAAAGTACCTGGTAAAGTTAATGATAGTATTCTATTTTATAATTCTCATTGGCACAACTTCCATCAACATCATGAAGTAATCTATAGATACAATGATAAACTCATGACCTGCTGATGATGGTGGATGGATTTGATTGATCAAGTCCAAGGCCTAACCTCCAAATGGCCATGATTTGACAATAGGGTGTAGCTCTACCACTAGAACTCTCTACAATGATCCATGCCTTTGATATTATGCATGGCATCTTTTAGAATATTTTATTCAGTCTCCTAACTTCTTCGTCCAGTAATATCTATATCTGGTAATTAATCACCGTATTTTTGGTCTTGCTTGATGAGTTTCGTTGATGCCTTTATAGATTTCACCAATCACCAACATGGACGCCTCTTCACTAACATGTGTGCATCAGTCCATCTGGCTATATCTTGTGTAGCTCATCATCTATTAAGACATAGTTGATGACTTTCAGCTTTTATTTTTGATCTTAGTTCTAGCTAAAGGATTTGTCAAATATTGAACTATAAGATATCTCCAGTCATTTTGGCTGACATTTAAGACATATACTTCATATTGTATATGGGTCTATCTTTTAAATACAGATGGTAGAAGTTTCTTCTCGACCATAATAAATTTAATATAGATATTCCTAGGAATCTTTGCTCCTAATACTGTTTGTGCTACCTCATTAGCCTCTTGATTCTCTACTTGAGGAATAAATCTTATCGTTACCTCAGCAAATTCTCCTATCAGCTGCATGGCCTTCATGCAATGCTGCATAAGAGTTTTGCCGATACATTTGTACTCCCACCAGAGTTGCTTGACCATCACTTAGGAATCACCCCTGACTTCACTATTGTAACCTCCATGTCGAGCAATATCTTCTGGGCGATTATTAAGGCTCCTTACTTGGTCTGGTTATTGAAACGAGAATATCAACTAGAAGGAGAAAGTCATTTTTTCTAGTAGGAGAATCGATGATGATCCCTGCTCCTACTACTCCCTTACACTACAAAAAAAGTGATCTTTCCCGACGTTTTTTACATCTTTTGCCGACGCTTATAAACGTCGGTAAAGACCCACCCCACGCTATGCAAAGCGTCGCCAAAGCGTTGCCTATACCTGAGTGGAAAAAATTTGTCCCGACGCTTTTGAAAAGCGTCGTAAAAGGTTGATTTTTGACGACGCTTTTTAGCGACGCTTTTAGGCGTCGCTAAAAGTACCAAAGCCAACGCTTAAAAGCGTCGGCGTTAGCCTTAAATTTTTTTAAAAAAATTATTTTTCCATAAAGAATCAGAACATACTCGGCAATGGACTGGGAGAAGAAGTCGCCGGCGGGGGCCTACGGGAAGAGGAGCCGGCGGGGGCTTCGCCCAAGAGGCCAAGAACAGCTACTTCCACCTTCCAGCGCGAGAAGCGTTCTTCGCCGGTTCGCCCTCGCGAGTCGCGCCCCAGCCCCGATGGGAGATGTCCTGCGGCTCCTGCCGAGAGAGGAGAGTCTCTCTCAGAAATGAAAAGCCTCTCTCTCTCAGCTCTCTGGCTCCCCTTCTTTCTCTGGAGAGGACCCAACTCCCTCTCCTCTCTCACGATCTCCTTCTCCAGCTACCTCCGAGCCACTTGATTAGTAACCAATTCCATCCTCAGCTGCTAATTTGAACATAATTAGTAACCAAAAAACAAAGAATCAGAGTCCCCACAAAAAAAAACCTTATGTAACACTCTCCGTCCCCACGGAGGATTAGGGTTTGGGAAGCGGAGGTAAAAGATGGCCAGCAAATTCCTGCAGAAAAAACGAATCTGAGAAATAGAGGAGGGGGAGATAGCGTGCCTTCTTGAGGGCTAGCGCGAGCCCTCACCTGCACGTTCTGCCACTGCTCCTGCGCATCATCCTCGTCGCCATCGACAACCCCATCCCTTTCCTCCTCCTTCTCCCGCCGCTGACGGTGGGGCGATGCTTCTCCTTGTCGGGCTTCGCCGGCTGCTGGCGACTCTTCTCCGGCTCGCCGTCGGGCTTGAGCTTGGTGCGCTGGATGAGGGAGCTGAGGTAGCGGCTTCGGCGCTCGAGCTCCTCCGAGGCGCCCTCCATTATCTTCCGCTCCTCTCTCGTCGGGAGCTGAGGTAGCGGCTTCAACGCTCGAGCTCCTCCGAGGCGCCCTCCATCGTCTTCCGCGGATCCGCTCCTCGGATGAGGGAGAGGAGAGATTTTTAAGGGATTATGTCGGCGCAAGATCAGCTAGGGCATCGGGAGGGAAGCGAGTGGTTTTGAAGGGATTTGGCCTTTGACGACGCTTATAAGCGTTGTCTTAGGTCCAGACTTTTTCCGACGCTCTAAAGCGTCGTCGATTCTCAAAATTTACCAACGCTTTTTATAAGCGTCGGCAAAGTCAAGCGCTGAACTAAACTTTTACGACGCTTCTCCATAGCGTCGGAAAAAAAGCGTCGGGAAATCCCACTTTTCTTGTAGTGTTAGTCTTTGAGCCATCGAATGATAGCCTCCAGAGGTAGAGACCGATATCTTCGATCTCCACATACTGCATGGTCTGCTCATTAATAGTCACATATGGATGGAGAAAGTCATTTTTTTTAGTAGGGGAATCGATGATGATCCCTACTTCTACTACTCCCTTAGTCTTTGAGCCATCCAATGATAGCCTCTAGAGGTAGAGACTGATATCTTCGATCTCCACATACCGCATGGTCTGCTCATTAATAGTTACATATGGATGATCGGCTAAAAAAAATTGGCTAAAGATTGATCATATTGCAGCAAGTACTCAGACAAAATAATTGCCTATTTGCTGATTCTCCCATTATTGACTGGCCTGGTGAGCATATACTTAATCACATCAATGGTGCAAAATACTTGAACAGAAATTGGGAGCATGTTGTATCTCAACTTTGTATAAGTATAGTACAAAGCTGTTGCGGGGGGGGTAGTCCCACATCGGCTAGTAGCGGAAAGGTTCTGTGCCTTAAATGGGGGATGAAAATCCTTTCCTCTCGAGGCGCCTTTTAAAGGGCAAAACCGTGAGGGCAGTGGTCTCCCCCCGTCTGCGCTGGACGCGCGGGCCGGAGCACCCAAAGGGCAGTGGTCTCCTCCCGTCTGCGCTGGACGTGCGGGCTGGAGCGCCCAAAGCGGACAATACCTCAGGAGGAACGCAGTCCTCTTTCTCTGCTAGCTTAATGTGGGTTATGCTGTTGTGTGAGGCTCCGGCCAAAGGCCGTCTCCGCAACAGCTGGCGCGCCAGGTAGGGGCGCCTCCTCCCACCGTTGACTACCCCTCAGAACTGCGGAGGCTCAAGAACCTTCCCGCTGGGGGGGCTATATTGCGGGGGGGGGGGGGGGGGGAGGGGGCCTTGAATTTAGTCCCACATCGGCTAGTAGCGGAAAGATTCTGTGCCTTAAATGGGGGATGGAAATCCTTTCCTCTCGAGGCGCCTTTTAAAGGGCAAAACCATGAGGGCAGTGGTCTCCCCCCGTCTGCGCTGGACGCGCGGGCCGGAGCGCCCAAAGGGCAGTGGTCTCCCCCCGTTTGCGCTAGACGCGCGGGCCGGAGTGCCCAAAGCAGACAATACTTCGGGAGGAACGTAGTACTCTTTCTCTACTAGCTTAATGTGGGCTATACTGTTGTGTGAGGCTCCGGCCAAAGGCCGTCCCCGCAACAAAAGCCATGCACAACTTCTCGGTGGGCATATATCATCCTTCAAACTCAGTTAAAGCCTTATTCAAGTATTATAGCCTTGTTTGTGCATAGCTTCATCATCCTGAGTCAACAAACTCCTAATAGCAAATTTGGCTAGGGATATGTACAATTTCAGTGGAACTCCCTCCCTTGGCGATACTAGGATGGGAGGATTGGAAATATATTTCTTTATCTCCTCAGATGCTTATACTGATGTTCATCAATCCACCTAAGCTCATTTTTGCTCCTTAGCTTCAACAAGGGCAAGAAGTACCAAATCTTGCAATAGTCAATTATTGATTGACTAGAGTAACCTTTGCAACTGCTGCTTGTTACTTGGTAGCTAAGCTTTAATAATTGCCTTTGTTTTGTTTTGCCCGCTTCTATTACTTTTGATACATTAAAAAGCCCAAAAAGTTGCCAGCAGTGACTCCAGAGATGCACTTTAGCGGATTCATCTTCGGTTGATGATGCCTCACTCGTTGAAGTAACTTCTCTAAACACTCAAGATGGTTAAGCAAGCTTCGTGACTTACCACCATGTCATCAACACAGATTTCCATGAATTGGCTTATCCTGTCAATGAAAGATCACATTCATCACTTGTTGATACATGGCTCTTGCATTCTTCAGGCCGACAGACATCATGACCCATTCAAAAATCTTGATGTATCTTTGGCACTAGAAGGTAGTCTTGTGCACATCTTTTTTAGCAATGAATTTTTGGTTGTGGCCTGAATGGCTATCTATAAATGATAAGACTTTGTGTCGACTATAAACGATAAGACTTTGTGTCGACTAGCTACCTTCATTAATCAATATATCTTCAATCAGCATCACATTCTCGTCCTTCAAAATGGCTTTATTCTTATCTTTGAAACCATCACTACCAAAAAACATGTGTATTGTGATGGGACCGTGTTTCCGATTACTAATACGAAATTTGTGACCGGAGCTTCAGTCACTGAATTGGTTACAAAAACACGCGTCACTAAATTCTCAGTGACGGCGGCAATTTTCGTCACTAAACTCCATGACAGAACCGCCGTCCCTAAGCCGTTACAAATCTAAGAATTAAATATTTAAGAAATTACGTATTTTCCGTCACTAACCAGTCACTGAGTTAGTGACGAAGGTAACTTGGTCACTAATTTTGTTACAGCATTCGGTCACATGTTTGGTCACAGATCTGTCATAACCTTCAGTAACAGATTTAGTCGTCACAGATATGGTCACAAATTTTATCACTAAATTTGTCATTAATCCCATCACTAATCTAGTGACAAGGTTACCGTTACTAATTTGTCACAACTCACTGAGCAAAATCAATTTTTAGTAACCAAAATGCTGTCACTAAGTTTATGGCTGCTCGTCACAATACTTGGTAAACAATTCAGTAACCAAATGTGGTCACTGATCATATTCCAATAACCTGGTACATTTGGTACTGTGATTGGCTCATAATAATAATAATAATAATAATATCATTAATAGCAAAGGCATTCAACATTGTCATTCAAAATTGGCATCAACATGTCCTAAATCCATCAAAATCAAAGTTCAAAAGTATGTCATAGAGATAAACAGAGATTTCATTCCTCCTAGGAATGCAAAGACCTATCATGTAAGGCAAAAGCAATCATAATGAAGCATGATCAGCAGAACCATAATCACCATTACTCCTCTCATCTGCATGCCTTAGTCCAAAGCCAACCTCTTCTTTCATCTTTTGAAGAACCTCCTCTTGCCATTTTTTCTTTTCGTGCTCAAGAATACCTAGAAGGTCTTCACGCATGTATAGCTCTGGAGCTTGACTTGTAGAGGTGGAAGAGGATGATGATTGCCCAATAATTCTAGTGAGATCCTCCAGGGGACTAAAGTCATAGACATGGCCATGAGTTGGGACACCAGTTGCCTCAAACCACAAGTCATTATCATGTGGTGGAGCATTTGAGGTGGAGGCATCACCATATTTTTTGAAGTATTCAGCTGAATACTTTGTCTGCTAGTTGATTTGAAAGAAGAGAAAAACATTATGATGGATCAAACAAGAGATAAACATGAGCAAGCTCAATAATATTTATGAATCATAAATAAATTATAATTACCATAACAGTTTCACTTCTCTTATCCACATATCCTTCTATGTCTTGCTTTTTCTTATGCGTCCGATTAAAAGATTCAACTATTGTTGGCTCCCTACCAAACTTTATTTTTTACAAAAGAGAAAAGAAAAAATTCAGTAACATATAATGGGCTGATTTGAGATGATTGAACAATAATATGAAAATTATTATAGAAATCTAATTGAATAAAGATGTGTACTAGTCGTTCGTCAAGTAAAAAGCAAAATGAAGATACCCAACTAGTCACATGCATATAAATCATTTATCTTCACAAACAACTCAATCGAAAAAATAGAATTTCTTTTGATCTACTCTATACATTTTTCACCCTTTTCTTTCCCCGGCGACGCTTTTTAATGCTTTTATCGACGTATATAAGCGTCGTAATTTTTCTTCCGACGCTTTTAAAAGCGTCGCCAAAGCATCGGCTAAATCAGAGTGGGAAAAAAATTGTTGACGCTTTTAAAAAGCGTCGCTAAAAGGTGGTTTTTAGCGATGCCTTTAAGCGTTAGCGACGCTTTAAAGCATCAGCTTTTAACTTTTTATTTTAGTTAGTGACGCTTTAAAGCCACGTTATAAATATTTTAAAAAAAATTCAAAAAATTATTTTTGAATGAAAGCTGCATTGTTTCTCAACAATTTCTATGATTTCGGCCAGAGAAAACTCCAAAACAAGCAATATTTCCCTTCTCAGCAAGCTGAAACTAAATATTTAAATGTTACAAACTAAATATTGAATTTATAGAGATTAATATACTGGGACATATCAATTTGAATGGAATAAGATAATACGAGCTGAAACCTCTCTATAATATAATACAAAGTCTTATGTCCCTGAATGACCAAGTGGAAGAAAGAAATTAACAAGATGACTTCTCAGTACGTCCAAGATGGGAGTTGCCACCGCTGCAAAGTTCGATCCAAAGCATGACGAGGTTCGGTCTTGGTGCCACTATGATTCTCCTCTTGTTCTTCGTCTCAACCTCATCCCTCATTTTTTAATGTCGTTCGGTATAAGACGCGAGACCATCGAATCAAAAAGACTATGTCTCTCGTCAGCATTCCATCGAATAGATGTCGTGCTTCGCTGCCTGCCACTCTTCTCACAGCCAGAAAGGCTGAGAATATTGCATCTGTGGCAAGCGAGGAGGACAGCAGTGAGGGAGGTGGAGTTCGCCGGAGTTCCGGCACAGCTAGATCCGCATACTTTCAGTATATTTGGTCAGCAAGCTACATAAAGATTTACAGTTCGAGAAGAGAGAAGAAAAATTAAATGAAAAACTACCCATATTTCTCAACATACCTTCTTGAGTGCCAACCTATGCACTTTGGGCAACCTCCTCGATCAATCAGGCCTTGGTGTGTCGGATCTCGGCATTCATCGCCACCGCCGCCGTCCGGTTTTTCTCCCCGACCGCCATCTTTGATTTCTACACAACAGGAAAAAGAAAAAAATGCGCCACTAAGGGAACATTAGGAAAAAGAAATCCTAGAAGGGAGAAAGAGGAGGAGGACCTGGAGGGCATCGTCGATGTTGGACTCGACGGCGGCCCAAAGGCGGGCGAAGGCATCATCGTTGGAGATGTTCTCTGCGCGTTGCTTCTTGACGCCATAAAAAGAAGCGGGGAAAAGAGGAGGGGAGCCAAGGATGAGGCCGCCTTCCATAGGGCAGCCCACCAACTGCCACTGCCTGCGGTGATGGAGAGGGAGGAAGAGTAGTAGAGGTAGAGAAGGTCAGAAATGGGGGGGGGGGGGGGGGGGGATTTTAGGAAGAGGAGAACTTGGTTAGGGAAGAAGATGGCTTCTTGAATCTGGAGGGGGTTAGGGATTTGTAAGGGGGGGAGGGGGGTGCGACGGCTAGAGGGGCTAGGGATCGCTTTTGAAAGTGAGCGACGGAGAGAGAGGGAGAGGGGGTTAGGGATTTGTAAGGAATGGGCCTCTGACGATGCTTTTTAGCATCGACTCACTACAAAAGAAAGGATATGTTTCGGTGCTTTGTTTGGTCTTTACCGACGCTTTTAAGCGTCGGTAGATTTCCTGCCAACGCCCCCCAAAGTGTGGGTAAGACATCGGGCAGATAGGGGTGGGCTCAGTTTACGCCGACGCTTCAAGAAAGCGTCGGCCATGTATGCCGACGCTTTTAAGCATCGTTCATCTTCGAGGTAACCGACGCTTAAAAGTATCGGCCTACTTGGACCGACGCTCCAAACGGTGGGTTTCTGTCAGACTAGGCCGATACTTAAAAGCGTCGGCTTACGGGTTCTTGCCCGATGCTATAGAGCGTCGTTACAAGCATGCCAGATTCCGTGCCACTTGCTATTGCCGACGCTTTTAAATGTCGGCAATAGGAATTTTTTTTAAAATTTTTTTCGTAAAAGCAATTTTTAATACTCTGTATACATTAAATTCCAACAAAACAAATACACTAAATCACATAGATAACAAAATGCACGTCACAAACAAGAACTTTTCATTCAAAATATTCATATTATCATATTTGATTACATTGTATTTCAAAAACATACTAAAATTATGCATCTCAAATTCCTAAGTAAACAATCTACGATGTATCAAAGATCGACGGCATCATCATCTCTACGAGTAGATGAAGTATCAGCAACCTATAAGAAAAAAAAATACTTTAGAAACTAAGAATACGAAAGTCATCACGCTCATACAAGAATACATTATAATTACGTAAAATATTCATATAGATTTAGTTATGTACCGGAGGAGCAAATCTCTGCAAAAAAGAAGAAATATGGTCAAGCTGATCCTGCAAAGATGTATCTTCAACTCTTGGCTCTGCTTCAACTCCGCCATATTAGTCATATGACTCTTCCTCATCTCCTCTATCCTTGTCTCATATGACTGCTTTATCTGTGCCATCTCTGTCTTCAAACTACAAACCTCTGCAGTGCTAGTACCTTGTCTGGCATCTTGGGTATATCGGCCACTGCAGACAACTGAGTGGGGGTAACTTCGACACCGTAACCCCTCACGCGACCATAACATTCTGGGCCCATCAATTCGGCATAGATCTAAGTCTCGACGCGACTGGCCACGTCAGATGATGATGACTCCCCGACGCGCTCTGAAATAAAAGTTGTAGCTATTTCCTATATCTCTCTCAAAAAAAATAGTCACATTAATATTTTAAAAGAAGTAAAATTAATAAAAAAATTGTGAACAAATAAAAAATGAATACATACAACTATATTTCTCGACTCGTCCCGAACAAAGCTGCCATCTCGGTGAGTGTGGGTCATCTTATAAAACTCTACCTCACCAGGCTCCCTTCCATGCTCTACTATCTACATATACGGAAAGTATATTGGCAAACTATATATCATGATACGTGCTATATGTTAGTAGAGCTTCAAATAGTTTTAAAAGAATTTACAAATTCATTTCTACGTCTCGCATAACTCTTCGAGCCTGAAGTATGAGGAACTGCTTGAGATGCTCGTGCAGCTCTACCAATATTAGAATATGTCTGCCAAAATAAAAGCACACAGTATAATATTATTCAATGTATATATTTGCAATCTATATTAATAATAAAGATAATATAAGATATTAAAATAATATATGTGACCTTCTTCTTTCAGAAAATCAGTAGTGAACAAGCTCCCTCCACTGCTGAGAGTATACATCAGGAGGAGTCACACGAGCAACCTCCTCCTCTGTCATACCCTCGCACTTGAAGTCCGTCTTCAATCTTGCTTTATCTTCTTTCCATTTGCAGTTGAGGGAATTTAGCACCCAATCATGGCTCTCTGGAGGGAGTACAAACTTACCCTACAACAAGATACAGAACGTTATAATAATATTAAATCTCAAAAGTAAAATTATGGTAGTAAGCAAATTAACATACAGGAGGTGTCAAATTAAAAAGAACAAATTCAATTCATTACCTGTATAAGTCTAAGAAGCTCAACCTTATACAAAAGAAACATATCATTCCACTTCGTATAGTTGAGCGGACACAGCTGACCCTTGTGTGCAACCGATCCTAAAAAGCTTGATAGAAGACTTCCAGCTCTATTGATGGGCTGCCCAATTCGTTACGTCGGATGATGATCTTCTCATCCGGAGGAAGCTTCCACACTTCTTTGCTTGAGTGGATCCCCGTGTCGTCCTCATCGTCCCTTGTCCATCTATTAAAATTAAATAAAATATGTCTTAAAAAGTTGAAGACAAATATGAACATAAAATAGGAACTTTAAATCGAATTACCCTGGATCCGGAGCTCATCCTCCGGGCAATCAGCAGGAGGCTCGCGCTAAGATCCTGACTCGTGCTGCTGGTGCTCACATGGCTGCTGGGACTGATCAGAAGTAGATCCCACCTGAGAATTCTGGAACTCCACATCTCTAAATCATCTCTCTCGGGGCATATTGTAACCTGGTATGCACAAAAAAAATCAATATTTAGTTAAATGATAAATCTATACTAAATAAAGTGCTAATAAAAGAGAACATAATAACTTATTCAACGTATACTTGATAAATTTTACTTACCATTATATAACTACATTCTCATTCAACATCCGTCCTAACCAAACTCGTTGACGCATTTACTTCATCAGTTGGCACAATATTATAAGGCATACACTGAGTATAAGTATCATCGTTCTCCTCTTCCAACCTTTTTTCCATATCATACAAGTCCCTAGGTTTCGTCTTAATAACAAGAAACCAATTTTTATCTTTTGAGTCTTGCACAAAAAACACTTGTCGAGCTTGAGATGAAAAAATAAATGGATCATCTTTCAATAACACACCAGTATATATCAACCTTGAAAAACTTACAAGTGTGAATCCATTTATGTCTTGCCTCAAACCTCTAGGTGAGTTTATATCCACCCAATCACATCGAAATAATACTATCTTATACTTTCCATAATAATCCAGCTCATAAATATCTGTTAAAGCACCATAATAATTTTTTCCATCCGCCTCAACCATAACCCCATTATTTTGGATTTTTCTAAATTTCTCACGCTCTTTAGTATGAAATTTAAAATCATTTATAATGAACCCACTATATCTATTGACAATATTATTCGGATCTCGAGCAATAACTATTAACTCCTCAGAACAATTCCTCTCCATCATTGGTACCTAAAAAGGATTATAGAAGTAATGATTAATTTATCTCTATAAAATTAAAAAAAAAGCTTAATATATTAGACATCTAACCTATTTGAAAAGCCATTCTGTAAATAACTCAACCAACCATCGTTGCTCAATCCTTGGTGTAGGACGAATGTTATGGTTGAGACTTCGCTGAGCTATTAAAAATTCTCTGCACGATCAGAAAACCTCCCTTCTGACATCTCGCAGATCTCTGGCATGGCATGCCTTGCTTGGCATGGTCCAAGTTCTTCATCCATGTTGTTTCCTTTGAATGACCAAATCTAACAGAATGAATACAAGTCATACAGCACTCATCAAGACTCTATACCCTCTGCAGCCACTTACTTTGTAGTTTGTACTCTTGACTTTCTAGGGGTATTCTAGGCCAGCCTGCATACTACTATCTATAACTTGATATTAGACTCCAGGAATCTTCCTAGTTTCTACTTTAGGTCAATGAAACCATGTAATGGTGTTACGTTCAAAGTAATTCCCTTTTGTTTTCGGCCCTTCTTGACCCTGGGTGTTTCCTAGTCGAACGCCATTCTCCACTCCACTAACCAGTTTGCCCCACTGCAACAGAGTTGTGAGATTCTGACTCCATCTTGCCTGCACCATGATTCATTATGTGGATGAATGAGTGATTTCTTTAACATATTTGCAGTCATCAGTGATCCAGGATGCAATGTACAGATGAACTAAAATTTTAGATTTTAAGGCCTGTCAAAGGATTTGGATGACCATCTTTCCTTCTCAACTCATTTAGTTAACCTTAATCATTCCCCCCAAAACAAACTCATGAGAATTGAACCAATTAATGTTGGAACCGGCCCATCCTGATCCAATCAAGATTGGGTTGCTCTTGCTTGGTTCTCGGGTTAGTCTTTTTTTTTTTTAAAAAAAAAAGAAATCAGTAAATAAATAATTGATTTTGTTTGAGAAATAAATCAATAATGGAAACTAGACTGGATTAAAAACAACATATAATATATTCAGAGGCATCTACAGTAAAATTAGAAATATCTATAAACCTGAAATATAATATGTTGCAGGCAAAAATCGCAATAAACCAATATGTCATTCAAAAAAGAAATACTTATCCAAGATCATGAATGAAAAATCTATATAATACGAGATGTGGGCCATCCTCACGGGACCGACAGAGGTCCAAACGAAGCAGGAAGCAGAGTCATAGGAGGATTTTACGCCAACAAAAGATTAAAATTCAAAAGATTTAACGCCAACAAATCTAGCAGATTTGAACAAATCATTCCATATTTGTTGCCCAGAGATGGTCACCCAAGAGGGGGGTGAATTGGGTGTTTTAAAACTTTTTGACTAATTAAAACAAACACACACAAGTGTATGTGCTAAAGTAAAGTTAAAGCTATACGCACAGTCAATCGCAAACACAACGATTTATAGTGGTTCGGAGCTTCCACTGCTCCTACATCCACTCCCCAAATACCTTTGGGAATTTTACTATAATCCGCGATTACAGTCCGGTAGTTTTGCGAGTGCACTACCCAACTCGTTGTTTTACACCGGGCTAACAACGAACCCTACAACCCCCAATTTAACCTAGGCTTGGGACGCCTATCCCTTGTTCCAAGTCCCTTGACTGGAACAAGCACAATAATCAATGTTTTACAAAAGATTTGAAAGCTCTTAAGAAGCAAATATAACAATGAGAAATAATAAAACCTAGAAGAACCCTTTTAGCCGTTGGAAGCGTGGGAAATGGTGGTTCTTCCGATGTGGATCGCGTTGGCTTGAACGTGAGCTTTGAATGCCGAGTGGGAGAGAGTAGTTGAGCACGAAATCAGATGGGAAAGCTTGGATGCACTTGATTTCTTCTCTTGAAAGCTCTAACTCCCTTAAAGCTCTTTTTCTTTCTTCTCTCTTGAATGATCTTGTGTTGGGTTGGTGAGAGATTGTTGGAAGGCACTTAAGAGCTCCCTTTTATAGCCCAAAAAGCAAATAGATCCGTTAGACACAAAGATATGGAAGTTTGAAATTCAAACAAACCTGTAAAAGTGTGTCAGTCGCGTCCCAGGCGCTCCGGAGACGTCTCCGCTTCAACGCGAGACGTCTCGGCTGTATGAAATTACTTTTGACGATGTTGGGAGTCGACTCGGTGCTTTACGGGGACGACTCTGAGGATGAACAGTTTGAATCCTTATTTTTCTGTTTTTCTGAGAGAGTCGCCTCGGTACTTTACGGGGACGTCTCGGGATGTTTATGCTTTTTGCATGGGCACGACTCCACTGCCTTGGGGACGACTCCGCTGATTTATCTCCGAAAAACAAATCTTCTGGAATTCTCTGAGAGAGTCGACTCCGCTACTTCGGGGACGTCTCGGCAGTTCTGTCAACGAAAAATATATCCTCTGGAATACCCTGAGAGAGTCGACTCCGCTACCTCGGGGACGACTCCGGAAGTCTGCTTTTTACTTGTGGGGACGACTCCGCGTCCTTTGGAGACGACTCGCGCGCATCCCTTGAAATCGGTCTTTCTGCCGCCTCTGAGAGAGTCGACTCTGCAGTGTCGGGAGTCGACTCCGACCCTGCGAGACGCCTCGCCAGGTGCCGGGGACGTCTCCAAACGTGCCAATTCTGCCTGTTCGTGCCAGAGACGTCTCTGAGACAACCCGGAGACGTCTCGGCTGTCCCTGATCTGTTTTCTTCATCTCAAAAATTCTTCAATAAATCCTTGAAAAATATGGAAACTTGCCTAGATATTTCTTAACAATATTCTTAATTAAGCACATGAAATCCTCAATTAAATTGTTAAGATAAAGAGAATTATACTCTAGTGTTTTGTATTCATCAAAATCCATTAGGGGGTCAACAATCTCCCCCTTTTTGATGATGACAAAACACTGAGTATATGCAAAATTCGAATTTTAAACATATACACAGTATTTGATCAGATGTACAAGTATAGTGTTTTGGTTAGAGCTAGATACAGTGTGCATAATTCAAAATAGTCAACTTTCAGTTCTTCCCTTATGCATAAGTATTGGTCTTAGTAGCTCTTGAGCAATTTTGGTATATCAACTGAATTTGAATCAAGTTAAATTGTAAATTACTGAAATATTGATGCTAAAGACAATTGAAAGCTAAGTACTTTTTGACTCCCCCTTTCTTTTCCAGAAGGGCAATTATCTTAAAGCCAATATTCTTCAATATCTTTTCTAATTCAA
Organism: Phoenix dactylifera; assembly: GCF_051530095.1. NCBI lineage: Eukaryota > Viridiplantae > Streptophyta > Magnoliopsida > Arecales > Arecaceae > Phoenix > Phoenix dactylifera. The sequence goes on along the minus strand of NC_143204.1, from coordinate 9,365,263 downwards.
CTTTTAAGTATGAGTGTAAATTTTGCATTCCATATTTAGGTTTTACTCCATATACTCTACTCCATATACTCCATATATAGGTTCTATATATCTACTCCCCCTTTTTGTCATCAACAATGAAGGGGACAAATTATCCTTAGGTACTTAAAACACAATTCCTAGTGGAATTCAGCATGTTACCATGAATCACTCAAGGATATTCAAGTTATGCTCCCTCTGTCCAAGTTATTTCTATTAATGAATTCATTTCAGACTTTTTTTTTTTTAAAAGTAGTTGTGCTCCCCCTATTTCATATGCATTGATAAGTTGTGTCAAATTTGAACACTTAAGGTATGTTATGAGATTTTTATGGCACATCACAGAATCACATACACAAAGTATGATTCCACAGAATTTGAAATATACACAAGGTTTCAAAAGAAATTGTATGACAAGTATTGTCATATATCATTGCAATCATTTGAAGTCATTACAAAGTAAAAAAAAGGAAATCATTACAAGTATTGATTCCTTATACAAAAGAAGTTTCAAAATGAGCCTAGGATTTACAAAAAGAAGAACCCTTGATGTTTACAAAATGTCCCTCATCGGCGACGTTGCTCAATAGCCCTAGCCGCTGCCTCTATAAATGCATTTATTGAATCTAGTAGAGTCTTAAACTGATCTCCCTGAGATTGATGGAAGGCTGCTACTAGTGCTTCAAACTCAAGACTCGCCCTTTCAATTTTTCCTCTAAGTTGGGCAGCCACGGTGCCTATACTGCCTCCAGGGCTTGTCAACTCTTGAAGACCATCTGATATGATCTTCAATTTCTCCTGTAGCTCAATTGATCTTATAGTTTGGATGGTGCTCACATGAACCAACTCTGATACTGTAGCTTCTACCTGAGTTTTGACTTCCTTCAATTCTTGTAGAAGTGCTTCATGTGAGGTTCGGATGGGGGCCAACTCAGCAGTGATCATCGATCTCATTTCCTCCCTCATCTGCTGGCATATCACAGATGCTAGTGTGTGCATCTGTTCATCTGATAGGGAGAGGGATCCACTGACTGGAGGAGGAGGAGGAGGCATAGAGGTGGAAGGTCTAGCTGAGCTGGAGGGTACATCAGGGAAGGCCATATGACTATGTGGAGGAGAGTGGTGGTCAGGCTCCTGATGTGGGATCTCAGGCTCTAGGGTTTGAGATTTTCTTTTAGGTACCTTAACCCAAGACCCATCTACCTTGTGAAACTCCATTCTACGCATTGTGCTTTCATTATAGTAGTCGGTGTTTCTCAAAGGTTTTGCAGGCTCATTTTCTGGAATGGAAACTTTGAAATGTTTGAACAGTAGGATAAAGATCATCCCATATGGTATGCTAAACCTAGAATACCTATGACATATGGAAATGTAGTTCAACATAAGTCTAGGAAGGTTTAGGGGAATCCCTAGTAGGATGTGGTGCATGATGACTAAATCTCGCTCCGAAACAAAATTGAAGCGACCGGTTTTTGGAAACAAGACCCGGTTGACAATACTCAAAAGCAGTCTCATCTCGGCATTTAGGTCTTGGGAGTTAACTACATCAAGAGGGCCACAGTCCTCTGGTCCTAAAACTAGGTTTAGGACAATTTCCCTTTGGGGATGTGAGGTCGGAGCCTCACCGTATTTAGGGATTTGCAATATACTAGATAGGATATCCTCATAATCTCTATCAATGTCCCTCGGACATATCCAGTGTACCCCGAGTCCCCTAAGCCCATGTTGCTAAACATCTCTCTAACTAGGCCGGGATAGGTTGATGTATTGAGGGTACAAAGGTATTCCCAACCTTGGGCACGGAGTCTCTCTCCAATAGAGAACCCCTCACTATCTAGAAATTGGAAGTCAATGTACCTACCAGTGGTTACTGTGCGATTTGCACAGGAAAGGGTCGTGGTTGGCGGAGCAACCGGAGGAGACGGCGCGGAAGGCTCTTCCCTCCGTTCCTCGTCGTCGGTCGCTACCCTAGGACGCCTCCCACCTGTTCTCCTAGCTCTTTTAGGTGCCATAGTTCGGAAACCCTAGGAAAATAGAGAGAAAGAGGCTAGGGTTTGTGGTGGAGAGAAAATGGAAGCTAGGGTCTTATGTTTTTGTTGGGGATGAAAGAGGATAGCTCGGGTCGGCTCGAACTGTTTCGACCTAATTTAAAAACTTTCGTTCGGTCCCCGAGACGTCTCCACGACTAACGCGAGACGTCTCGCCGGGGGGACGTCTCTGTGATTTGCCAGAGACGTCTCCGGCACTGAAAATTTTCTGAATGCTTTCTATCTTTTCCCAATTTATTTTATTTAACCACACTAATCAACATGATTTCTTTTGGTGAATATAAAGTGAGTTTGTTTGTGATCCTCCCCTTTAATAATACACCCTATAAAAGTTTGACAATGATTTTTGAATTATTAATATTGAAATGAGGAATGTTTGACCAAATTTCGAATACCTATGAAATAGGCTCTGAAAATATCTCCATGAAGAGTCCAAGGGAGGGTAACCATCCTCCGGAAAGTCAAATAGTTCGTCATTTAACTTAGATAGATTCATGCTTTCACTTAATAGATACTAGGTTTGCTATTTGTGACTTTGAGGTGGATTACTAGTTTGAGTAGCAAAGCATTGCAATACAAGTTCAATTTATTTGCTGGGGTCATACAAGCACAAAGCATTCCTTAAAAAGTTGAACCTATCTTTACAAAGGGGCTTTGTAAAGATATCGGCCAATTGATTTTCGGTACATACATATTCAATCATCACATCATTTTTCAGCACATGATCCCTAATAAAGTGATGCCTAATTTCTGTATGTTTTGATTTTGAGTGTTGGACAGGATTTTTTGTTAAATTAATTGCACTTGTATTATCACATCTAATTGGTATATTGTCCATTTTGATACCAAAGTCTTCAAGTTGTTGCTTAATCCAAAGAACTTGGGCACAACAACTTCCAGCTGCAATGTACTCAGCCTCAGCTGTGGATAAGGCAACTGAATTCTGTTTCTCTAAACCAAGAAACCAAAGTAGCACCCAAGAATTGACATGTGCCACTAGTGCTTTTTCTGTCGAGTTTGCACCCGGCAAAATCAGCATCGGAATAAGCAATTAAATTTATGTCAGATTGTTTAGAATACCATAAGCCTACATTAGATGTCCCTACTAGATATCTGAAAATTCTTTTAACAGCTTTCAAGTGTGATTCCTTAGGACATGCTTGGTATCTAGCACACATACAAACACTGAATAATATATCTGGTCTACTAGCAGTAAGGTAAAGTAAAGAGCCTATCATACCTCTGTACAATTTGCAGTCTATACTTTTACCTTTTTCATCTTTGTCAAGCTTGCAACTTGAGCCCATGGGTGTGCTGATTTCCTTTGCATCCTTCATCTTGAATTTTTCCAACATTTCCTTGATATATTTGGACTGACTGATGAAGATGCCTTCCTCTGATTGTTTTATTTGTAGCCCAAGGAAGAAGTTAAGCTCACCCATCATGCTCATTTCAAATTCTTCCTGCATAAGCTTAGCAAACTCTTGACAAAGACTATCATTAGTAGCACCAAAAATTATATCATCCACATAAATTTGCACAAGCAATAAGTCATTCCCTTTCTTTTAATGAAGAGGGTTTTGTCTACATTTCCTCTCTTAAACTTATTTTCAATTAGAAAATTACTTAATCTTTCATACCATGCCCTAGGGGCTTGCTTAAGTCCATACAATGCTTTATGCAATTTAAAAACATAATCTGGATGTAAGTGGTTCTCAAAATCTGGAGGTTGTCCTACATAAACTTCCTCCATTATATAACCATTTAAAAAGGCACTTTTTACATCCATTTGATAGAGTTTGAAATCCATAAAGCATGCATATGCCAAAAGAAGTCTAATAGCCTCTAACCTAGCAACAGGAGCAAAAGTTTCATCAAAATCTATCCCTTCCTCCTGATTATATCCTTTGGCTACTAGCCTAGCTTTGTTTCTTATTACTATTCCATCTTCATCTAGTTTATTTCTATATACCTATTTGGTGCCTATAATTGAAACATTAGGGGGTCTTTTCATTAGAGTCCAAACTTGATTTCTTTCAAATTGGTTTAATTCTTCTTGCATGGCATTTATCCAATTTTCATCTTTTTCGGCTTCTTCTAGTGATTTAGGTTCTATTTGTGAAACGAATGCAAGATAATTACTAGTATTTCTTAAAGAGGATCTTGTCCTTATCCCTTGTGAAGGATCACCAAGGATTAGATCCCTTGGATGACCATGTGCATACCTCCATTCCTTAGGAAGATCTTGATTTCTTGTTGGAGGTTGATCTTCTTCATCTTGCTGAATTGAATCTTCTTTGATCTCATCCTCATGTTGTTTGTCTTGTATGGAGAATTCCTTCATTCTGTCTTCAAGTATACCTGCATCACCATCTTCTTCTTTTCTAGAAGAATCTCCATTAGCTTCATCAAAAACAACATGAATGGATTCTTCAACAACGAGAGTTCTCTTGTTGAAGACCCTGTATGCTCTACTAGATGAGGAATAACCTAAGAAGATCCCCTCTTCTGATTTAGCATTAAATTTACTTAGATTGTCCTTTTCATTATTTAAAATAAAGCAGCGACAACCGAAAACATGAAAATAGCTTATATTTGGTTTCTTACTTTTCATCAACTCATAAGGTGTTTTCTTTAAGATGGATCTAACTAAAGCACGGTTTAGAATATGACATGAAGTATTTATTGCTTCAGCCCAAAAGTACTTTGGTAGATCCGATTCGCACAACATGGTACGAGCCATATCTGCTAGTGTGCGATTCTTCCTTTCTACCACCCCATTTTGTTGGGGTGTCCTAGGTGCCGAGAAATTGTGATTGATACCATTTTCTTCACAAAATTTTTCAAAATGCTGATTTTCAAACTCGGTACCATGATCACTCCTAATTGCTTTTAGTTTAAGATTGAGTTCATTCGAAACCCTATTATGAAACTTGATAAAAGCGGAAAAGGACTCATCTTTGTGTGCAAGAAATGAAACCCATGTAAAACGTGAAAAATCATCAACAATTACAAGACCAAATTTCTTACCCCCTAGACTAGCAGTTCTAGTGGGTCCAAACAAATCCATGTGAATTAGTTCTAGGGGTTTTGATGTTGAGACTATGTTCTTAGACTTGAAAGAGCTTCTCGTTTGTTTCCCTAATTGACATGCAGCACAAATTTTGTTCTTTTCAAAGTCTATTTTTGGTAGTCCTTTGACTAGATCTTTTGTAATCAATTTAGAGATTAAATCCATGCTAGCATGCCCTAATCTACGATGCCATAACCAGCTAGTCTCATTGACTTTGGCATCCATGGCTACAAGACATTGGCCATCCTTCATGGTGAGATCATCAAGATCTACCATGTAAACATTTCCATGCCTATGTCCCGTAAGTATGATTTCATTGTCAACTAGACTACTAATTATGCATAGTGAAGATTCAAAAGATACTTTAAAGCCCTTGTCACAAAATTGACTTATACTTAACAAGTTATGTTTTAATTCATTAACTAACAATACATTGTCAATAAATGAGGAGGGTGATATGAAGATTTTACCAACGCCAATGATTTGTCCTTTAGCATTGTCTCCAAATGTGACTACTCCTCCTTTCGATTTCAAGGTGACCAAAAGGCTCTTGTCACCGGTCATATGCCTTGAGCAACCGCTATCAAGATACCACATTCTCTTTTTACTTCCGGCTGCAAGGCATACCTGCAAAATAATCATGTGAAAAGCTCTTAGGTACCCAAGTTTTCTTGGGTCCTTCTTGGTTAGTGTAGTTGGTTCCCTTAGGCACCCATACTTTAGTTGTGTTTTTACCCTTTACAAATGTATTCTTGTTAGTTTGAATCTTTCTTTGAATGCAAGAATAGACTTTATGTCCACTTTTTCCGCAATGAAAGCATGTAGGTTTTTCAGTTTTGACATCTTTTGCTTTCACAAAGAAATTCTTTAGATACTTTTGTTGTTTGCTAGTTTATATCCTAATCCGGCTTTATTAAAAATAGCTCTTTGATTGGATAGAATAAGATTTAATTTTTCAGAGCTTTGTGTAAATTTCTCCACAATTGGTTTGTACTTATGTACCTCATTTTTAAGAATAAAATTTTCTTTAGCCAATTCTTCCTTATCATTTTTAAGGGATTCAACATTTTGCGCAAGTGAGGTATTACTATTAAGTAGGGATTTAACTTTTAGATTTAATTCCTTAATTAGTGTTTTTGCCGTTTCATTTTCAATGCTAAGTTTTGAATTTTTATTTTCTAGGTCAATGGTGTTAACATTTTTAACGCTCTCCTTCTCAATCAATAGGTTTTTAATATCATCCTTTAGTTTTTGATTGGAGGCCTTTAATTCTTTATTCTTTGCTCCTAGCATACTACAATCACTCATGAGTTCTTGAAAAGCTTCATATAATTCTTCTAATGTAAAATTTTTAGTTGAGCTTTGACATACCTCATCGTCTTCGAATGCCATGAAGCACAAGTTGGTGGTCTCCTCCTTCTCTTCCTCGGAGGAGGATGTGTCACTATCATCCCACGTTGCTTTCAACGCCTTCTTCTTCTTCTTTCCAAAGTGCTTCTTCTATTGAGGGCATTCGGAACGGATGTGTCCCGGTCTCTTGCAATCATAACATATGATTGGGTCTCTTTCCTTTTCTTTTTCCTTTTCCCAATCATTTCTCCCTCCAAACTTCTTTCTTGGGAAGGATTTCTTTCTTCTCATGAATTTCTTAAACTTCCTTACTATTAAACCCAAATCCTCATCTTCGCTTTCTTCTTCACTCCCACTACTTTCTTCTTCACACACACTCGAAGTAGCCTTGAGTGCGATTGTCTTCTTCTTTGGCAAATCTTCTTCATGTTGCTTCATTGTGAGCTCATGCGTCATCAATAAGCCCAATAGTTGTTCAAGCCCCAATGTGTTGAGGTCTTTGGCTTCTACGATCGCCGTGACCTTCGCTTCCCATGCTTTTGGCAAAGATCTGAGAATTTTACTCACAAGTTCTGGGTTAGTGTAAGATTTACCTAAATTCTTTAGACCATTTATTATGTCCGTGAAGCGTGTGAACATGCATGAAATGGTTTCATTGGGTTCCATCTTAAATAACTCATATTTGTGAACTAGAATATTCGCTTTAGACTCTTTGACTTGATTTGTACCCTCGTGGGTAACTTCAAGCCTATCCCATATTTCCTTGGCGGAATTACAGGTGGAAACTCTATTGAACTCATTCACATCTAGAGCACAGAATAATGAGTTCATGGCTCTAGCGTTGAGTTGAACCATCCTATTATCATTCTCATCCCAATCCTCCTCAGGTTTGGGAACTTGAATGCCATTAACCATGTGAGATGGTTCGTGTGGTCCCTTGATTATAACCCTCCACAAGGCATAATCTTGTGCTTGAATAAAAATCCTCATTCTAGTCTTCCAATAGGTATAATTTGTCCCATTGAAGAGTGGAGGTCTATTGGTTGTCTGCCCCTCAGCAGGAATATTATTGAAGGGTGTTGCCATCTAGATCTTTGGCTAAGACGGTTAGGTCTTCAAGAAATACACAGAGCACCTGCTCTGATACCACTTGTTGCCCAGAGATGGTCACCCAAGAGGGGGGTGAATTGGGTGTTTTAAAACTTTTTGACTAATTAAAACAAACACACACAAGTGTATGTGCTAAAGTAAAGTTAAAGCTATACGCACAGTCAATCGCAAACACAACGATTTATAGTGGTTCGGAGCTTCCACTGCTCCTACATCCACTCCCCAAATACCTTTGGGAATTTCACTATAATCCGCGATTACAGTCCGGTAGTTTTGCGAGTGCACTACCCAACTCGTTGTTTTACACCGGGCTAACAACGAACTCTACAACCCCCAATTTAACCTAGGCTTGGAACGCCTATCCCTTGTTCCAAGTCCCTTGACTGGAACAAGCACAATAATCAATGTTTTACAAAAGATTTGAAAGCTCTTAAGAAACAAATATAACAATGAGAAATAATAAAACCCGGAAGAACCCTTTTAGCCGTTGGAAGCGTGGAAAATGGTGGTTCTTCCGATGTGGATCGCGTTGGCTTGAACGTGAGCTTTGAATGCCGAGTGGGAAAGAGTAGTTGAGCACGAAATCAGATGGGAAAGCTTGGATGCACTTGATTTCTTCTCTTGAAAGCTCTAACTCCCTTAAAGCTCTTTTTCTTTCTTCTCTCTTGAATGATCTTGTGTTGGGTTAGTGAGAGGTTGTTGGAAGGCACTTAAGAGCTCCCTTTTATAGCCCAAAAAGCAAATAGATCCGTTAGACACAAAGATATGGAAGTTTGAAATTCAAACAAACCTGTAAAAGTGTGTCAGTCGCGTCCCAGGCGCTCCGGAGACGTCTCCGCTTCAACGCGAGACGTCTCGGCTGTATGAAATTACTTTTGACGATGTTGGGAGTCGACTCGGTGCTTTACGGGGACGACTCTGAGGATGAACAGTTTGAATCCTTGTTTTTCTGTTTTTCTGAGAGAGTCGCCTCGGCACTTTACGGGGACGTCTCGGGATGTTTATGCTTTTTGCATGGGGACGACTCTGCTGCCTTGGGGACGACTCCGCTGATTTATCTCCGAAAAACAAGTCTTCTGGAATTCTCTGAGAGAATCGACTCCGCTACTTCGGGGACGTCTCGGCAGTTCTGTCAACGAAAAATATATCCTCCGGAATACCCTGAGAGAGTCGACTCCGCTACCTCGGGGACGACTCCGGAAGTCTGCTTTTTACTTGTGGGGACGACTCCGCGTCCTTTGGAGACGACTCGCGCGCATCCCTTGAAATCGGCCTTTCTGCCGCCTCTAAGAGAGTCGACTCCGCAGTGTCAAGAGTCGACTCCGACCCTGCGAGACGCCTCGCCAGGTGCCGGGGACGTCTCCAGACGTGCCAATTCTGCCTGTTCGTGCCAGAGACGTCTCTGAGACAACCCGGAGACGTCTCGGTTGTCCTTGATCTGTTTTCTTCATCTCAAAAATTCTTCAATAAATTCTTGAAAAATATGGAAACTTGCCTAGACATTTCTTAACAATATTCTTACTTAAGCACATGAAATCCTCAATTAAATTGTTAAGATAAAGGTAATTATACTCTAGTGTTTTGTATTCATCAAAATCCATTAGGGGGTCAACAATATTCCATATTGAACCAAAAGCAATTGATGATGCATAGTGCAATACCTCGGGCGGAGGCAGGCCTGGATCGATCGGAACTTGGGGCCGGTCGGTCGACGCCAGAGAGGAGGGAGGAGGAGAAGATCCTCGAGCGGAGGCGAAGCTCGATCAAGGCTTAAGGGCAAGAGAACAAATTAAAGAAGGAAAAAAAACCCACGAACACCCGAAGAAGAAGAGAAGGAGGAGGAGAACAAGCGAGACGGAGGGAGAGGAGGGAGGAGGAGAAAACTACCTCAGGTGGAGCAGGTTGGGGGCGGTCGGTCGACGCCGGAGAGAAGGCAGGAGGAGAGGAGGTAGGAGTCGGATGGTCCGCTCCTGAGAGGAGGAAGATGGGGGCTAAGGCAGCGCCGGAGACGAAGAAGACGAAGGCTAGGGCAGCGCCGGAGAGAAGAATGAGGGGGCTCGGGAGTAGCTAGGGCAAGTATGCAGGCTGGGGGTCAGCCGCTGGTTTAAGGGGGCTTCGGCGACGCTCATAAGTGTCGTTTTAGCCTTTCAATTAACCACGCTTATACGCGTCGTCTTAGGCCAAAAACAACGATGCTTTAAAGCGTCGTTTGGTTTTGGATCTACGACGACGCTTCTAAACGTCGTCCACTACTTCAAATTACCAACGCTCATTAAGAGCGTCGAGAAAATTTGGCACGAGAGCAGGATTTACCGACGCTTTTTTCTAGCGTCAGCATTTAAGCGACGGCTTTTCCCTCTTTTACTGCAGTGTCTTAGTCCAGTGACTACGACAACGCTTATTGCATCGTCTATTGCTGACGCTTTTTAAAAAGCCGGCGCTTGTGAAAAGTGTCAGTTCACAAGCATCGGTAAAACCGACTTTTTTTGTAGTGAGTGCAACATATTTGTAATTATAGCTAGACTCTACGAGTATGCTCTTTCGACACTAATCTGGGTATTCTAGGGCTGATGGTTTTGTCAAAGGCACAGGCTTGTCACAGAGAGAATAATCTAATTAAAAGAACTATTTTAATACTGGAATATCTGTTTCCTGTAATAGCTTGGAATGTTCCTCCTAATTAGATTTTTTATGTAAGAGAATTTTGCTAATCAAACTGAATGGTGTTTTGGCATAATCTCCCATGTTGGAATTTTATCCATGCAGGTGCCTGGTAGTTTGACTCCCATTTTTATGTTACAGTTTTTTTCTTCCTCTCTCTACCAATATGGTCTCTTAGAAATGGTGGTCTTCAAATTACAGTCTACGGCAGACAGTTGCTTGGGTAATTGGAGTTACGCTGGGAAATTAAATACGTGCATGCATTCATACGTGGACACATGCATCCACATGCCTTCATGCTTGCATACATATATACATGCACGCATGTAGACTAATTAACGAGGCAATTTTTGTGGCAATAAGTAGCTTTTGCTCCATTGCTTAGGCCTTGCCTCCACAAGCGGCTTGGTCCGTCGCGGCTGTGGCAGTGGGAGTTTGGGCATATTGGAGACAATGTTGAAAGTGGGCCAAATGTTGGATTCGTAAGTATATGTGTCATGCCCCCAACCCAAGATCACGAGCCGGAGGTTGCATCAACTACCGCATACTCATTAGAACTTTCTCCGCAAATATACAAAGCATCTCAACATAATATCATAAATATGCAGCGGAATAATTTAACTAACAATATGCAATTTTTATTTCATTAACTAACTCAACTTATAATATTTCACAATTTTAACATTAGTCTAAGATAAAATATTAATTTAAATAAACTCTAATCTAAGATAACTTGTACCACAGTTTTTTTAGTCGCTCTGATATATTGAAAACCCCGGTAGGCTAGTTTTATGAATCTATAAAAAAAACAAGAAATCATATAATGAGCTAAACAACCTAATAAGCAATGATCGCTTAGCTAAACAAATCAGGCCATTGGATAGATAATAATATATAGAAAATAAGCATACATGCGAATCAAATCTTTCTTAAAATATCAAAATTTTGTCAATGGATTCAAATTTTTTCAATTATTCAATTCATCTTATCGATCCTGAACTATGACCACATCATCCTCTGGTAGGGTCATAACACCGACTAATTTTTTTATGGCGAGCTACGCATCAGCTTATAGCAAAGTCCATCAGGACCGCTGGTTAGCTGACTGTATATCGCTAATTATCTTAGATACAACCTTCAGGACAAACCGTGTGCCAACGTATTAGCCCCCATTGGCAGGGTCCTTAACATAGCCAGGTCGAAATTCAAAAGGTTCTAGATTTCATATTTCAGTTCGAAAATCATAGGGTGTCAAAATCAATCAATCATATATATAATATGATCATATATCGTCATAATATTCTAAAATAATATATTTCATAATAATATACTATCCATCAAATTCATGCAACATGAATAATACCACTCAAATCTCAAAAGTCATTAATATAATTATTTAATAATTGTTGATAAATTTAGAAAAAGTAAAACATTACTTATCTTGCGAACGCAATCCAACTAACAGTTCTAATTAATCCCAAATTTTTTTTCTCAAAGCCTAATATCTAAAAATCATTTTTTTTAAATTTCATCATAATATATAAAAACTTAAATTCTAATACAATCACAGGGCAGACCAAGTAGGAGTGCTCAACACTCTAGTTGGTCCGATCAAAAAAGAAATTAATTGAATCATGCTTGGACTAAGGCATAGATGGTTCAACAAAGATCGAGATAATCGAATCTAATAGTGTTTGGCAAGGGCCAGGGTGGAGCTGACACGCCGCCCGACGACCCTAGATTAGAACCCCACACTAGGGCCAATTCAAAATCATTGTGAAGAGCCTGTACTGGATCCAACTATCCTAAGGACAGTGTAGAGAGAGAGTTCAGTAGAGAGAAAGTTTGATTGAGAGAAAGTCCAGTAGAGAGAGAATCTCAGTTCAAGTCAATCAGGGGTTTAGGCTTGGTTGTCAATGGCATAGTCAATCTAGATCAATTAACATGTCTGGCGATGAATCAAGAGAAAAAAAATAAGAGAGAAAGAGAAAGAGAGAGAGGAGAGACGAGAGAGAAAGAAGAGAGAGACCCTCTCTTCTTCTCCAAAATAGGGAATCCATCCCTCCGTTCCTCCTCTATAGGAGCTAAGGGCGAGTGTGGTGGCCAGCCCCGAGGGGGCAGCAAGTAGCGAGGCAGGCTTGCCCAACGACAGCGAACAAGAGCCGACGGCAAGCAAAAACAGGCCAAAATTGGGCTCTCCTATTTCGGTGATTCTCCGGTGATTCGTCGTTCCAAAACGAGGCAATCATACTTCCACATCAAGAGAGAGAGAAGGAGAAGAAAGGAGAACCATACTATTGTGCGGTGAGAGGTTCCGGCGACTCTCTCTCTCTCCCCGACAATAGGTCACGGAAGAAGAAAAACTGAAAGAGGAGTTTGGATTTGGTGGCTCAATCTTAGATGAACTCGAAGGAGGAGGAGTTCTATAAATAGATAATCCCAACCATATCCGATCGGTCTCCGAATCGCGATGGACTTCCTATTTCATTGCAATCGAGGAGGAAGAAGACTCCAGCCGAAGTCTTCTTTCCGGTGCCCTCACATGAGATGCACGTGAGGCCCAATGCCATGTGGCCAGGCCGGTCAAGTGGACTGGGCCCAGTCCCAAGGTCCCACAATATGGTTGAAAAATTATATTGCTTGGAGCACATTATTCCTTATAGTATGTCATGCATGTAGAAAGATGGAGAATAGAGCCTCACAGACATTGTACTTTTTTAGGGCCATATAGTTAAGTAGATGAAGCTGGTTTAGTAACTAATGAAACTCTATCCATGCCATTTCCAATGAGATTAATGCTACTTCGCATCTCCATTATTGACTGCCGAGCATTAGCATTTTATTTAAATATTTGAACTGTAGTCCTTGACACATTCGATGGGTGTAGGAGGAAGATGAGGGGCTTTGATCGCACAAATATTTTATTATTAAATATATGAATTCATAAGAAGATCTTTTCATGGATGGACTTCTTCTTCTTCTTTCATTTATTACATAAAAAGAAAAAAAAAAGACTAATTTTTCACCTAAAAATTAAAAGACTAAAATTCGATGTACGGCAGGAGTATTTATAGAAGCACAAAGGTGAATGTATAATAGAAATATTGATTGTTCAATCAACTATGGCATCTTTCAACCATATGACTACTTAGATGCACCATTACTTTTGTCATGCTTCAATCCGGAGCGCGAGAGATGCCACATGCCTGGATGACGGACTGTACAAGCATGCAAGATAACAGATCATATCAAAATAATAACAAATCCTTAAAATTTATTTAATCATTAATTTATTCAAATAGTTTTTACAATAGTTAATTTCAAAGTAGCATGTGCTAACAAAAATCAAATAATCTAACTAGTCTAACTAAAATGCTGATAACTGAAGAATCTTCAAAAATCTAGCGCATACCCCAAGTCCAAGCGTTTATTTGTCTACGCATCTGGATCTGAAAACATAATAGAAAAATATAGTAATGAGCTACACTAGCCTAGTAAGCAATATATTATCTGAGAGTGGGGTCAAAAAATGCCATATATTTAATTAAAATACAAAATAATGACTGAAAAATAAATCACAAATAAGCATATATTTTTTTTGAAATTTATTAAGCATTTTCATAAAAACTGATACTAGGATCCCAACATCAATGGGCTATGGCCATATAACTCAGTGGCATGTGTCGCACAAAGTGATAAAAACTAATATTATTAATCACCGGTAACAACGGTATCCAAATAATGCTATTTTAATTACTGGTGGTGCGGTGTCGAAATTATTTTTTTACAGATTACAAGTCGACAGGGCCAACGAATAATCATCATTGGCGGTGCCAGTCATAGCAATGCTGAGAATACATACATACAAAATAGATAACTTGCCTAGTCAATTTTTTTAGATTTCATAATATATAATATAATTTTAAAATAATTATTAATATGTTTGATCCGTTTTACTAAGAACAAAGCAAATATTGGATTCAATCAACTAATTATTAATTTTGCCAAAAGTTTGGAAAATACACTTTGAAGCATTAGGTTACTTACCTCCGCTTTAAATCCCACTTTAGGCAAACGGATCAGGTGCACTTGTTTAATATTATTAAAACATTATTAATTTTTAATATAATTTTAGAAGTCAAAATTAAGCACTACGGTCTCATGCCTCTAGATCAAGTTGTTCGGGTGACAGTGCCCGATTGCTCAGGTCGGTCCGAGCCAAGAGGATTCAATGGATCAGGAAAAGATTAAAAGTGGTCAATTTAGGTGGAGCTGAAGAAATGGTCAGTCAACTGCACGGGTACCGAGGTGGTTCGAGGTTTCCAAACTAGGTGAACTTTGATCCGAGCTTTAAGAAGAACAAGGCTTACACTAGGATGTTCGAGCATCTTTAGAGAGCAAAAAAAGAGAGGAGAGAGATCATAGCTCGAGTTTGGATTTGGTCTGATTCTGGTCTTGGGCTCAGTCGGAGTGGTTCGGATCGACTACTAGGAAAAATGTCTAGTTCTAGTCAGAATGTGGGCTTGCTTAGAGAGACAAAAAGATAGTGAGCTTTTGGGACAGTTCCACTTAGCTAGGTCCAATTAGAGGCTTAGCCTATTCAGTCTCATTTGACCAATATAAAAAAAAGACAGATTTGTCCTGAGTCGACCTGGATCAATCAATGTATCTAGTCTACGAGTCAAGTAGAGAGAAACAAAGCGAGTTTTCCCTTGTTTCTCTCTCTCTCTCTTTTTCTCTTGGCCCAAAATGAATGGCTCGACCCATAATGGATTAACAAGTCCCAATAGGGCCCATAATGGATGAACATGGCCCAAAAGAAATACAACCCACAATAGATGAACAGGGCCCAAAATGGGTACGGCCCAAAAGGAATGAACAGGGCCTAACAAGGTCCAAAAGAAATACGATCCATAATGGACATGGCCCAACAGGGTGAATAGGGCCCAAGCTCAGCCCACAATGGACACGACCCAATAGGGTGAACAAGACATGTACTCAGCCCACAATAGATATGGCTCAATAGGATGACCAGAGCCCAAACTCGGCCTACAATAGGCATGGCTCAACAGGGCCCAAAATGATTGAACTGGGCCTAAATTTTACCCACAATAGAAATGGCTCAATAGGGCCCAAAATGACTGAACGGGCCCCAAATTTGGCCCACAATGGATAAGGCCCTACAGGGCCCAAAATGATTGAACTGGGCCCAAGTGTGGCCCACAATGCCTAATGAGACCCAAAATGGCTGAATTGGGCCCAAATTTGGCCTATAATGGGCACAGCCCAATAGAGTCCAAAATGACTGTACTGAACCGATATTTGGCCCACAATGGGCACGACCCAACATGGCCTAAAATGACTGAACTAGGCTCAAATTTGGCCCAAAATAGACATGGCCCAACAAGGCCCAAAATGACTGAAGTGGGCCCAAATTTGAACAAAGCCCAAACTTAGCCCAACTCGGCCCACGATGGGTGTTCTTCTTCCCATGAATTAACAAACAGAGAGTTCATCCAGGTAAGAAAACAAGGAGAAAAAGAGAAGGAAGAGGAAAGAGAAGGCCGGGAGTGGTCGATGGCCTGGCTGGCGGCTCGCGATAACGGAGAAGACAGTAACCGCGGTGGCGGCCAGCGGAGGTGGCAAAATGGCCGGCGATGGAACGAAAAAGGAAGGGCCAAAAACAGAGACTTCAGGCCCTTTCTTCATGATCTTAGATAGGGCTCCGGCAACAGTCTAGAGCAGACGATCATGGGGAAGAGGGCTCACCGAGGTTGCTACAGTGGAGGTGGTTCTTATGGTGGCAGTGGCGGTGGCAGCTTCCAACAAAGAAAGGAGTCACGGAACAGAGCAAGCAGAAGATCAGAGTGAGGAGGAGGCTTCGGGCAGTGGTGCTCAACCGGACTGCCACAAATCAAGTCTTATATGCCCTGCCCTATAGATTAGTAATAGGGAGCACCCTGCTTTTGGTCGTCCATAGGAAGGAAGCGAGGGGTTAGCGAGCAGGTGTTCCCCATCTTTACCAAGCCGGCTACCGAAGAAGAAGAAGAATCTCAGCTGAGGATAGCTTGGTCGGTGGGCTAGCTATGGTGGTGCTCGAAACAGAGAGAGGAAGAAACAGGGCCGCCGGTGGTCTTAGAGGAAAAGGAGGAGACTCTAGCGGCTGCACTTGGCTGAGGTGGTCCCCGGTCGCTGGAGAAGAAGAAGAAGAAGATGGAAGGCGATGAAAGGATGGTGACTCAGTGGAAGGGGAGGAAGAGAATTTATGGAAAAATTTTAAATGGCTCACCATCGCGATTCTCGTGGTAGTTGAGCATGATCAGCGGCCACCCAAGCAGCCACGGGGCTATCGCAGAACGGCCGCAGCGCCTCCGCTCCTGTCTCACCCGAAAAAGCCGGTGCAGAGGATCGCAATTGCGATCCTCTGTTCTGGCTCTCAAAGGAACCTTAGGCTAAAGTCAGCTGGGTCGCAATCCGCTCCTCCGGCTCTCAAAGAGACCTTGGACTGAAGCCGGCTGGTTCTCACAACTTTTTTCTCTTTTTTTTCTATTTTTTTTTCTTTTCTTTTCTTGATACAGGTATCTACTATCTAGTGGATAGACTTGTTAGGTGAGGCCTTTTGTGGTTGAAACTCCCTTTTGTAGTCAGAATTCTATCTTAAAGGGCAGAATTTCTACCAAAAAAATAAAAGGAGACAGAATCATGTTTCTTTAGCCCATGAAGGAGAGGTTTCTACCACCGTGCATATTTGCGACTTTTCACACAAGCTGTGTGGGATTAGAATTTTCCATCGAGCACTCCCTCCTTTCAACTAACTTTGCTCAGAAAATATTTCTTAAATTATCGTTGCCATGAATCACCTGTTGGTTTTTATGTTTGTTAGATTTTTTGGCTTGGAAGAAGGGAAGGAAAACCTCTCACGACTTTTATCCCTTGTTGCTTGGCCCAATCACTGTAACATTTCTGTCGAGGCTTTTCTAATATGTGGCAAATGTCTGCCCTGACATCAGAGATAGCGTACGGTAGGGGGGAAAAACCAAGTTCTACTTTATTTTGTCCGACTTACCATCCTTTTCTGGCATCCTGTTTCCTCCTCTTTTCTATACGATGATGTTACGCAAAAACAGTTTCATATACTTGTCCTAAACAAAAAGACAAAAGGTGATGAAAGAGAAATTTGAAGGTTGTGGAGAAAATTTGGTGCACGATTGTGGAACGAAGCTACCTTAAAACTTGTATGTATGCATTTCCTAAAGATTGACGTTAGATTGGGGTGATGACTGAATGGAAGAAGAAAATGAGGTTCCCTTTGGCTTGCAGCAAAATGACCGCCATTAATGTTACGTATGGAGTTACACATTTCAAGTTTGAATTAAAGGATTCTTGTTTTTTGAGATAATTGAATAAAAGGATGCGACTCCTTGGTGCTCCGCAGATTTTCACGCGGCCGCTTTTCTTTTCTAAACAATGACGTGAGAGCTCCCAACAGTCTATATCAGCTTCAAAACCGAAGGCATTTCAGCGACTCTTATTATAATCACGTACGCTTTAAGCTAACAAAAATGTTTAATATATAACATTGCCAAGTCCGTATCTTATAAAGGCCGTATGTCTCAGGACTTTTGAAACCTTCTAATTGACTATTATATTGTGATCAATGGACAATACATACTGCAAGGAAAGCTAAATATCTTCGGTAATACTACGGTCTCCAGTAATGACCACTCGAACATTTATTTCTAGTGCCAGGTGGTAAAAGGATATTGATGGAACGCACGGAATTTATTACCATACATTGAAAATTAGTTCATTATTAAATTACTGGTTAATTATAAATATATCACATTTATAATTATAATAATATTATTAAAAATTATTGTTATTATTATTTAAAATTATTGTTATTATTATTGTTATAGTAAAAATAATATTAATTCAAAACACCAATAACTTCCATCAATTTTTGTTTTATGTACCTCACCAATAATCAGTTGTAAGTTGTCATGCTACATAAGTATTGGTGTAGAACATTGGTAACATTTTGAGAAATTCCTCCACGAGCTTTTGGAGATTATCTAGTACTTTATTTAGATCGATACCATCATCATAGACACCCTAATGATCGATTAATTTATGGATTGGAGATAAATGAACTCAAATCGATCACTATAATTTTTTTATTTTTTTTTTACTTACTTTCTTTTTGCGTTACATTTTATTTCATTTTGTTTTTCTTATTAGATTTAAGTTATTCAAAGTAGAGTAGCCATCATCATGCAAATAATAGTGAAGGAGTAAATGATAGAATTGCTCTACTATACGGTGCCATACAAGATTATATGAAATTGCAGGAAAATTCTCTTTGGTAGATCTTTCTCGCTAGCTAGTGGTTGATCCTAATACTAATCATAATCCTAATCCTAAGATGCATAGCTCAATATCCAAATTTCATGATCATGTTGTTGTTGTAGACAGAGAGACCATGTCTCCAAACGAGGCCTTTTCTCTCCTTCCAACATATGTTTGAAAGCTAGTTTCTCCACTAATAACTAATCTTTTTCAGCAATTCCATATTTTGATAACTTCGATCAAATATTTTGCTACTTGAGCTCGATATGGAAAACTTTTTGAGCTATCCAATCTTAGTAAAAATTGAGTTGAGTCGAGTTTGGATCCGAACCCACAAGAAAAACTGAATTGAGTAATGCTTTAAGACTGGACTCGATCACTCCCGCAAATTCTAGCCCGAGCACAAGGTGTTGACATGGTGGCCAAGAAGCATCTACCAAGAAGCAAAACCTCCTCCCATTCGATTGGATGGACAATGTTGGCTCCCGCTTGACATGCCATAGCCCCAACAACCCTCTCGAGAAGCAACTAGGAATTAGCTTCCGGTCATCCCAACAAGCAGTGACCTTGCTCGGAACTTGTGAAAGAAGTGCGCTAGAAAAAAGTACCAAACAAAAAGAAGAGGGTAGTGGAGTTGACGCGGTATTAACCGTCCAAACTCCGTACGTGTTGGTTTGCTTTCCTATTGGTTTACTTTTTCTTGTACTATTTTGTTTTTTCAGTAAGCCGGATATATTATGTAATCGTTATATAAATATAACGATTACATAAAGCTTTCTTCAAATATAGCCACATTATGGATGATTCAAAGTTTGTTAATTTCAAAAAGGTTGCGTCTCCGAGTGTTGTAGTTCACATGGAAAATAAGTCATTTGCATGACATAATAGAGTGAAAAACTAAAAGCTTGTTTAGTATGACTTTTATTCTTATTTTACATTTTAAATATAAATAATAAAAATTGATAGAAAAATGTGTTTTTATTTTTTATTATTTCTAGAAAATAAATGTAATAAAATTTTATTTTCAATATTTTAAATACAAAAACTCATGTTTTTAATTATAACTGCCAACAACATCTCCACTATCATTGTTTGCCATACCACCATTCTGTCGTGGTTACTCCTGTTACATTACTGATGCCTCCGCCATCACTATCATTGATACCATCTACCATCATTTTTTCTTTTCCAAACTACTATCCTTATTGGCGTCGCCTTAGTTATATTGTTGGTGCCTCGTTATTACCATCTTCATCGCCACTACTGTAAGACCATCTCAAAATAGGCCATATTAGACTAAAGTCGGCACACCCAACTAACTTCAATTTAATTTGGATAGAAGAAAGTAAGAAACAGAATAGAGGATCGCAATCGCAATCCTTTGCTCCGACTTCTTTGAGCATGAGGGGATCTGATCACTCGCCATGAGCGTGGAAATGTGATCGGTAAGGCCTCTGTGGGCTGTTCGAACGGCCACCAATGGTTTGGTTAGGCTCATCCGCTTGGGATCGTGGGCAATGCATCGTATAAAACCCCCTCATCCCTCTAAGAGCCTGTCCTGAGATCCCTCTCCTCCCTCTCATCCTGCTACGGTGGCCGACATGCCACCTCGGCCAAGCTCCACCATCCTAGATCCCTGGATTTCTTTGGTTTTCCCTATTTTTCCTATTTCCAGATCCACTTTGCCGTCGAAAGCTGCCACCAGCCCGTGGCCGAGATCCACACCTCGGTCGACGGCCGATAAGCTCTCCTCTCTCTGCTCTTTACTCTAGCCGAATCATGTTGCTATTTCTTTCTCTATTCCAACACCAACTGAGACTATTCTCGATTTCTCCTTCTCGCCTGTCGTAGTAGCGACCGCCGACCGCCACTACGGTCGGCTGGCCGTCAACCAGACGACGGCCTCCGGTGAAACCTGGTCGCCGCCGAGGCTCTGCCCTCTTCCTCTTCCTTCTTCTTTTCCCTCTTCTTCCCCTATTTCTGAGCTTAACGAGATGTAGAATGTTTGGGCCATGAATATTCATTGTGGGCCTATGGGTTTGTGCCTATTGTGGGTCGAGTTCGGGCCCTGTTGCACTATGTCCAATGTGGGCCGAGTTTGGGCCTTATTGGTTCGTGCCCATTGTGAGCCAAATTCGGGCCCTATTGGGTCGTATCTATTGTAGGCCAAGTTCGGGCCGTATTCACCTTAGGCCTATTCATCTATTATGAGGCCGTGTCCAATGGTATTTTTGAGTTTATTTGATTTTGAAATTAACAAAGAAATTAATTATGATATTTAAACAGGTGAACCTGATCCGCCTACCTTAAGTAGGATTTAAAGCGAGAAGAGGTAAGTAACATAATACTCCAACATATGTTTTCAAAATTATTTGGAAAAATAATTATTAGTTGATTAAATTTTGATATATGTTTTGTACTTAGTTAATCTAGTTAGACATGTTAATAATTATTTTGTATTTATGTTATATGTTTTGAAATTTAAAAAATGTGACTAGGAAAATTATAAAAAATTTATTTTTTGTATATATATGGATTCTCAGTCTGGTTATGATCTGTTCTGGCTGGCCAATGAAGATTATTCGTTGGCTCTGTCGACTTGTATATGTGAAAAACGGATTACAACACCACCCCACCAATGATAAGAATAGTAGATTTGGACACCGTTACCACCGATGATTAATAATAGTAGATTTAGACATCGTTGCCACCAGTGGTTAATAATAGTAGATTTGGCACTTTGTGCAACCCATGCCACTGGGTTACATAGCCATAGCCTATTAATATTGGGATTCTGGTCTCAAAGTTTTTATAATAATAATAATAAAATTAAAAAAATATGTTATTTGTGATTTATTTTTCAGTCATTATTTTGTATTTTGATTAAATATCTGACATGCTTTGACCCCACTTTGAGGTATTATGTAGCTTAATGGGCTATTGTAGCTCATTATCACATTTTTCTGTTTTTCAAATCTAGATGCATAGACGCCTGGTTGTTCAGAACCTGGGGAGTGCGCTAAATTTCGAAGATTCTTTAGTTATTAGCATTTTGGATAGATTAGTTAGAATATTTGATTTATGTTGACATATGGTATTTTAAAACTTTGGAAGATTGCTTTGGATAATTTATTGATTAAAAAAAATCAAAAATTTGTTATTGCTTTGATATGATCTACAACCTTGCATGCTTGTATGGTCCACTATGCAAGCGTGCAGCATTTGTCGACGTATAACAGATTTGGTGGTATCAGAGCTTAGGTTTAAGATTACTAAGGATTATGATTGAAATAGTCATATGGAGCCTAGGTTTTAGAATTCTTAGGATTCGTCAGAAAGTTTAAGAGATGGGTAAATATTAGGCAATAAGACGAAGGTGTTTATTTGCTTTTGTTATTGATAAATTTACGTTATTATATCTATTTTTTTTAGATGCTTATTGAAATCAAAATGCTAGCTAACTATACTCAAATTATTTTGGAAGTTTTCTCGATGGAGTAATTTGTATTTTAAGATATGATTAAATTAGATTTTGACTAAAATTAATTAGATTTTGACTAAAATTAATTAGATTTTGACTAAATTAGTGAAGGAGTATTAGTCATGGAATATTATCATGCAATGTAATTATTTTGGAAGTTTAACTTGATATCGAGAACTATGGATATTACTTCTAGTTTGAAGTTAATTATTCTGGGGACAAGTTAGGGTTCGTTCATAAGAAGTTGTCTAATGTTTGAACTAGGAAAGATTTTATGATATTTTTTAAGGTTAAAATCTATAGGTGGATCAAACATAAAATTGTTATATATAAGTAAAATATATTTTGGGATGAGACTCAAGAGTTCTTCTTTGGCTCTACTTGGGACAGAAAATTTTATATCCTTTTAGTTTGCAATTAAGATTGGTATTTTGATGGAAAGTCAATTAGTAAATCCTGAGAATATTAGTGGGTTAAAATATTTTTGGGTTGGTCAAAAATCCCTAAAATAGAATCTTTTTGATTTGGAAAAGTTCTTGATGGTTTTTCTAGTTAAGAAAAGTTTTGTTGGAAAGGATAGTATTTTTGATTTTGAGTGATATAGATATTATTGTATTATTAGTAGGTTCTTCTATCTATTGTACGAAAAAAAAAACACATCATGTTGTAAATTATGGATGTGATTCAGAATTGGATGAAATGGAATGAATTCGTTGTCTTGAGAACCAAAAAAAAATGGAGAGAGAGAAATCTAACATCTCAAGTTTAGGATTATTGAAATGTTGGTTCCTGCAGTAGCTGATCTTAGATTTGGAATGTTTTAGTATAGATTTCTTTGCTTTTAAATTTATAGTTTATGCTTTTGAAAGAATTCAAGAATAAATATCAATCTTGAATAATTGATTTTATTGGAGATTGTAAAGTATTCATCCCGGTGGAATTATTAATAATTTTAATTATAGTCTTTAGATTCAAATAATAGATCTTATTTACATCTATCGGAGACTATGTGATGTATATGAAACTTCAATTTAAAGTTTGGATTTATAAGTTGATCTATGATCTTTTGTCAATATTGTTAAGGTTGCTATTGAAATCTAAATTTTTATAAAGAATTTAAATTTTAGAGGCTTACATGGTTATGATGGAAGATTTTTGATAAATGCTAAAGATCTGAGTAGAGAAAACTCTAGAAGAGATGATTGAGTTGGTTTTACTTATTTGTGTTGATTTAAGGTCTTTTAACTTGGTAAAGCAATAAGAAAATTCTTCTAGATGTTTTTACTTAGAGGAGTTGACTTGGAATCATCTACTGGAATTAAGATTTAATTCATTTTGAATTAAAGTAACTAGCCTATATGAGGGTTTTGAATGTATCTATTGATTCAAGGGTAATTCTAGATGGATGTGCTCGAGGTAACAAAAAATAGAGAGACTATTACTAAAAAGATGAAATGTTTGCAGTATTGCAAATAAAAATATTTTACTTATTTGAGGAATTGATCTCAATGTAAAACATAGAGCTTTTGTCTTGGTGGAATTTTCTATAAATCTTTGAACTAGATTATTAGATTTTTGTGGAAAAAATTATAAATAAAGGCCATGAATTGATCATGGATTTTGTACCACCATAGAAGAAATGCTAGTGGAATTTCATGAGAGGCCTCAATGAGTTTAATCTAGAAGATAAGATTCGAGAAGGTTGAATATACTTATGAGTAAGTTAATTTATTATTGGAGCATCGAATTAATATTCTTAAAAGAGAGATTAATATCAAATTGTAGAATAGAATTGTCAAGAAAATCTGGAGTTGGTTTAGCTTGAATTGGATCTAGACATGATCATACGATGGTACAAATATGGCAATTATCTGGAGGTTTAATCATGATAAGACTTTGTTATCTCTTTAATATATTCTTCTATTGTTGGTATGCTAATAAAAATTTTGAGCATTTTATGACTAGGGTGAGTTGATCATAATATATATTTTTTAGTATCCAAATAAGTCATTGTAATTGTTCTCTCTTTATGATTTATAAGTTTAAATTAAATTTTAAGTTTTGTGACATATCGAATCACGGTATCAATATTTTGCTTTCTCAGTCTTGCGCTTGTGATTTGATGCCAACCATTTTCGAGATAGACCAATTTTGTCCAAAGCCCATCGTTACATAATCACTTTGTGAATCACATTCCTAGCGATATGATGATTTGACTCTAATTAAGGTCGGTCATTATCTTTTGTGGGATCGGCTCTCTACCATAATGCGTATCGAATTCATTTCATTTCAAGTTCTACCCCAAATACAATTAGTTTTATCGATCCTATAGTGAAAATGATCCCAATCTGATCTGGTGTGAACCAGCAACAAGAAGATGATTTCAATCTTAGATTTAAGTAAGTTACTTATCTAGTTCTAATCTTGCTAGTTTATATGAAATTTTTGATAATTGATCCAAAGTTATTTATCACATTGATTTTGATCGAGAAGAATGAGATCTTGGATTTATGATACACAATGGGCTTGGAAGGCCTAGATTCTTTAAATTTCAAGCATGAAATTTTCTTAAGTAGGGGAGAATGTAAGACTAAGCCCAAAATGGGCCATATTGGACAAAAGTCGGCAGGCCCAACCGACTTCAGTCCAATTTAGATAGAAGAAGGCAAGAAGTAGAACAGAATATTGCGATTGCAATCCTCTGCTCCGACTCCTTCGGGCATGAGGGGATCTAATTGCTTGCCAAGAGCGTGGAGACATATCCAGTAAGGACTCCATAGGCTGTTTGAATAGCCAACCATTGGATCAGGCTCATCCACTTGGGATAGTGCGTGATGTGCCATATAAAACCCCTCATTCCTCTAAGAGCCCTGTCTCGAGACCCCTCCCCTCCCTCTTCTTGGTCTCCTCCCTCTCTTCCTACTTCTCTGGTGGCCGACATGCCACCCTAGCCAAGTTCCACCACCCCGGATCCCTAGATTTCTTTGGTTTTCTCTATTTTTTCTGTTTTGAGATCAACTTTTTATCGTCGAAAGATGCCACCAGTCACTGCGAAAGAGATCTGCCACCTCGATCGACTGCCGATAAGTTCTTTCCCTCTGCTTTCTGACTTTAGCCGAATCAAGTTGCTATTTCTTCCTCTATTTTGGCCCCAACCAAAACTATTCTTGGTTTCTCCTTCTCGCCGTCCATCGTAGAGGCCGCCGGCTGCCACTGGGGTTGGTTGGCTGTCGACCAGACGACGGCCTTCAGCCAAGCCCGACCGCCACTGAGGCTCTTTGCTTTTTCTTCTTCTTTTTCTTCTTGTTCCCCTATTTCTGAGCTTAACGAGATGAAGAATGTTTGGGCTGTGAATATCCATTATGGACCCGATTTGAGCCCAATTCAACCATTTTGGGCCCTGTTGGGTTGTACCCATTGTGGGCCTAGCCATGTTGAGTTGTATTGTGGCCGTATTGTAGGCCTAACTTGGGCCCAATTCAGCCATGTTGGGCATTATTAGGGCCACACCTATTGTGGGCCCAACTTGGGCCCAATTCAGCCATGTTGGGCCCTATTGGGGCCATACCTGTTGTGGGCCCAACTTGGGCTCAATTCAGCCATGTTGGGCCCTATTGGGGTCGTACCAATTGTGGGCCCAAATTGGGCCCAGTTCAACCATGTTGGGCCCTATTTGAGCCGTACCCATTGTGGACCAAATTTCGGCCAGTTCAACCATTTTGGGCCCTATTGGGTCGTACCCATTGTGGGACCAATTTAGCCATTTTAGGCTATTGGGCCATACCCATTATAGGCCAAGTTCGGGCCATGTCCACCTTGTTGGGCACTATTCGTCCATGTGCGCTAAGTCTGTTCATTGTGGGCCAGGTTCGGACCTATTAGACCATGCCTATTGGGGGCTGAGTTCGGGCTGATTGATCCGTGCCCATTGTGTGCCGAGTTCTGATCTTGTTGGGTCGTGCCCATTATGGGACGAGTTCGGGCCCTATTGGGCCGTGTGTATTGTGGGCCGATCTCGGGCCCTATTGAGCCGTACCCATTATGGGCCAAGTTTGAGCTATATTGGGCCGTGCCCATTATGGGCCAAGTTTGGGCCGTATTCACCTTGGGCCTGTTCATCCATTGTAAGGCTGTGTCCAATAGTATTTTTGGCTTTGTTTGGCTTCGAAATTAACAAAAAAATTAATTAAGATATTTAAACTAGTGAACCTAATCCGCTTACCTGAATTAGAATTTAAAGCGAGAAGAGGTAAGTAACCTAATACTTCAAAGTGTGTTTCAAAATTATTTGCTAAAATAATTATTAGTTGATTAAATTTTGATATATATTTTGTACTTAGTTAATCAGATCAGACATGTAAATAATCATTTTGTATTTATATTATATATTATGGAATCTGAAAAATGTGACTGGATAAATTATAAAAAATCTATTTTGTGTACATGTATGTATTCTCAGCATGGTAATGATCTATTCTGGCCTTGCCAATAGAGATTATTCGTTGGCCCTGTCGACTTATATATGTGGAAAACTGATTTTGACACCACGCCACCGATGATAAGAATAGTGGATTTGGACGTCTTTGCCACTGATGGTTAATAATAATGGATTTGAACACTATTGCCACTGGTGGTTAATAATAGTGGATTTGGGAGAAGGAAGGCGTAGGGCTCACACAAGTAAGTGCAGGACCCCCTACGGGCCTTTCTGAAGTGTGGCACAGCCAGGGAGGTAGGGGGGAGTGTGAAGCCTAGAGAGGCGGAAGCGGCAAATCACTTCTAACGAGTTCTCCAACACTTAGCTTAGTAGCTTAACTCTTTATACTGGCGTGGCGCTGCTGGATGCTTCTGATCGATCTCAGCGGACGTTTGCTATTTGAGGAGACTAGTAGAGGACAGAACGGATGGGACGAATTCTAAACTGCATTTCGGTAAATCAAATAAGGCTCTCAGGGACTTCGGGATCGGGCATCTATTTCAAATGCATATCCCATTTTTGCGCAGTAGGGTTATGAAAACCCACGAGAAGCAACTGGACGAATTGTATGTGCCAATTGCCATTTAGCTAAGAAGGCGGAGTGGACAGCCCGTGAGGGCCTCCCCTTTGTGCAACCTATGCCACTGGGTTATGTGGCCATAGCCTATTGATTTTGAAATTCTGATACCATAGTTTTTATAAAAATAATAATAACTTTTGAAAAGAAAAATATTTTATTTGTGATTTATTTCTTAGTCATTATTTTGCATTTTGATTAAATATCTGGCTTGTTTACTGGGCTAGTATAGCTCATTATCATATTTTTCTAATTTTAGATCCAGATGCAGAGACGCCTGATCGCTTGGGACTTGGAGAGTTGCTAGATTTTGAAGATGCTTCAGTTATTGGCATTTTAGATAGACTAGTTAGAGTATTTGATTTATGTTAATATATGGTATTTTGAAACTTTGGAAGATTGCTTTGAATAAATTATTGATTAAAAAAATTCAAGAATTTGTTATTTCTTTGATATGATCCACAGCCTTGCAAGCCTGTACGGTCCGCAGTGCAGGCATGCTGCGTCTGTCGCTCCGGGCTCGGGGCATGATAGCTACTATCATCACTATTGTCACCTTCACTACATTGGAGTGATAATCGGGTTAGGTCGAATCATATACAAGTTAAATCAGATGCAGATGGAGTTAGAAAATGTTAAATTTGAAACTAACTCGCATATTAAATAGGCCAAATTTTCAAAATTAAATATGATATGTTTAATAAAAAAGTAACCCAACGTGGTCTCTTAATTTGTTTAATAAACATGTAATCTGCTCAACTTTTTAACCCATTAACCTATATAAAATATTGTTAACATGTTTAGTAAATAGGTAACCTGCTTAAAAACCTGCTTAAACTACTTAACTCGATCCGACCCGACTATGAAATAGGTTAAATGGGTCAAGGGGTTGAACCTAAATCTATGATTTGATTATTAAATAGTTTAAATAGGTCAACCTATTTACAATCCAAACATGTTTAGCCTAAATCCAAATCTGCTTATTGTAAGCCGAACATAGATTAGATTAATTAATTAGGTAATATTTTGTCCGTTCTAAAACTATATTATCTTCACTACCCTTGCCACCTACACAATATTACTAATAGCCTGGTTATCAACACTACGTCGCCTCCACTATCTCTATTACTTGTGATATTGCTTCTGCCCACTATTACCGTATTTGTTTTAAAAGTAACTGTCTTTACAAAATATATTTATTTTTAAAAATAAAAATTAAAAAAAAGAGTAGAGAAAGAATTTTATTTTTGAAAACAAGGCCTAACATATTGCCTAATTTGCATCAAATTTTTACGGCATGCTGATAAAAATAATTGCGCATTTTGTATTTCATGTACTATCTTAATTTATAAACTAGGCAATCGGGTCAAGAAAAAAGGACAGGGCATCTGACTGTGAGAGGAGAACAAAAACATGGCAGCTTCCTTCGTCTTTTGTTTGATATCCGGCATGCTTCCGTCGTCTTACATGTCGCTTCAGGACTCCTCATCTTCCCCTTTGGAGCAAGTAACCGTTGGACTTTAATATCTGCCGTGACGCAGCGGTAAAGCTGTTCGACGAGGTAGGTTAGAGAGGGAAATATATCAAGGGAGAGAGAGAAAGTAAAGAAAAAAAAAAGTGTAATAGAGAAACGGGAATTCGGACCAATTCATCTACTCCCTCCGTTCTATATAGGCCAGGCTCCCAATATCTCATCTCGTGCAAACTGAGGTATCTCAGTTGATAATGTCAATATATGCGAGAGAGAGTAGAAGATTCCGCGTCGGACAAGCCAACAACCGCCGACACGCCCGCCTTTCTCTTTCCCATATAACTCCACCACCCCCTCCACTGCTGTATCCCCGCCCCATAGAGATTGCCACCTCCATCTTCTATTCTCTTGGGCTCCTCCGCTCCTCAGCTTCTTAATTGGATTCCCCTGCTTCCAAGCCCAACAAGAAGAAGAAGAAAGAAGGGCATCTTTGGTCTCAGTTTCTACCAAGGCCTATGCTTGTCTTTGGCTTATAATCCCAATCCAAATGGTTCTTCCCATGAGGCCAGCCATGCTTCTTCTCTCTTTCCTCCCTTCACTTATTCTACCTTGTTTGGCCCAGAACTGCCTCAGCGACACCTTCTCCAATAACAGGCTCTACACCCGCTGCAGCTCCCTCGGCCGCCTCAACGCCACCCTCTACTGGACCTACCACCCTTCCAACGGCACCGCCGATATCGCCTACAGGGCGCAGCAGGAATCCCCGGGGTTCGTCGCCTGGGTCATCAACCCCTCCAGCTCTGGCATGATCGGCGCCAACGCCCTCCTCGCCTTCCACGACTCCGCCGGGACAGTCACCGCGATCACCTATCTGTTCTCCAACTTCACTCCTTCGGTGCGAGACAGCAACCTCACCTTCAGGGTTTACAGCCGGGAGGCCGAGT
This sequence comes from Phoenix dactylifera, assembly GCF_051530095.1. Classification (NCBI taxonomy): domain Eukaryota; kingdom Viridiplantae; phylum Streptophyta; class Magnoliopsida; order Arecales; family Arecaceae; genus Phoenix; species Phoenix dactylifera. The sequence continues at coordinate 9,335,704 of NC_143204.1, read as the reverse complement.
ACTCCAGCGGCAAGTACACCATCTACTCGACGGTGGCACTGCCCGGCAACCGCACGACGTTGAACACCGTGTGGCAGGCCGGGCAGGTCAGTGGAGGGGTGCCCGTCAGTCACGCATTAAGCGGCGATAACATCCGCTCGATGGCGAGCACCAATTTTCTGTCTGGGGTGTTAGAATAATTTTTAAGAATCACGTAACAATCTATGTTACTCATAATAGTTTTTTATTGGCGTGATTCTATGTTAATCTATATTAATTTTCTTTGTAAGCATAATCTTGTTAGAGTAATTTTAGAGATCACATGACAATCTGTATCACCTATAATATTTTCTATTATTAGTGAGATTCTATATCAGCCTATATTATTTTTCTATTTATTCCCGTGATATAATTTCTTTGTGCAAATCAACTTTTGGTCCGACATGTAGTATTTGTTGCAAAAAGCAAAGTAGAGCACCATATATGAGTTATGGTCATAGATAGGAATGCTAGATGAATAAAGATTCATAAAGCTACCCTCAAACAGTTGGGACAGGTTTTCATGGTTATGATGGCTGTGATAATGATAATCAAAAGTAGCAAACAATATTATGAAAATTAACGATTTAAGAATGATTAAGAATGATGTATTGTGCACTTGCCTCGAGATGCATGAAGAGGATAAAGATAACAAATGTATACCCATTTAACCCTATATATGAACAGGCCTTGTAAAATTTATATTCAGTTAGTTGTTCATCTAAAAGATCAACAAAAGTGAGGTGTAAACCTTCTAGGATGATGATGAATCTATAGCTCAGGCAAACTTGGAAAGAGAGGATACCTTGAGAAGCCTTGGACTTTCTGGTAGGGATGGACATCTTGTTCTAGAAGCAGGACTTTAACAATGGGGAAAGATTGCATGCTTGTACATTGTGCTAGCTCATGGGCACATAATGACTTGCACAATGCAACAAAGCTGAAACCAATATTCCAAACTCGAAATTTTAAGAAAAAGTGTTTTATTTTTTCAATTGAGATGTATTGCATGTTCCAAATAATAATTTAAGAAAAAATGCCATGTGTTGCTGCCTTGCTGGTTGCTAGAAAGTTTCTCTTGATGATGTAACATGAACTTGGCATTCGTGATTCAAACAATCCCAAAACTCACACTAGTCCTCTAGTAACAGGTGAGAATGATAAACTTTTTGTATGACTAAGCCAATGCCCCAAAACATCATTCTATCGAAATAATGATCCACCTTTATATAATTTGCATATTTGAAAAAAACCAATTATGCATGCATAGAACAATATATTTTGAGTCAAAGTAAACAATGAATAGACTTAAGAGCAACATGACTCTTTTCTCTTGAAAGCCGAAAGGAACTAATAGGAAACTTTTGGAAGTCTGGGTATAAAAGATGATCGATAGGACTGCAATGAAATATCTATAATTTAAATTTAATGGAAAACCATGGCTTAGGAATTCTGTAATGTGATTATTTTTTAACTCTCACTTATAGAATAATGTGGTGGAAGATAAATCCATGTTTAATAAATTTGAGCTGCATGGGTGAAATGAGGAGGTGAATTTACGATGTTATGTTATAGATGCATGCCTTTGAATGTTAGGGGAGCATTTTATAAGAGCAAGATTACCTACAACATTTTGTGATTCAAGATATTGCGCAATACAAGTAGATATGTAGTAGATTTCAGAATGCTGAAGTGGATACATGGATTGGGTGCGAAGTGGCATCATTAGGGGAAGCATGGGAGTTGCACCAATTATGGACAAAGTGATAGAAACTGGGAAACAATCTAAGATAATATAGGAATGAACATAATGATGATTTGAACGAGTCTTGAAGGGAGAGTAGTTCGAAATTGTCCTCAAGGGTTATGTAGGAGATATAATACACTATAACAAAAAAAGGTTTCCCTAACTCTCACCCGCTGATGCAAGAAAGAAGCATCGGCAAATTGGGCACCGTGCAAAAATTTGAGCAGTGTAGAGAGAGAAAGTCCAGTAGAGAGAGAAAGTTAGGTAGAGAGAAAGTTCAGTAAAGAGAGAATCTCGGTCTGAGTCAATTAGGAGTTTGGGCTTGGTTATCAATGGCATGGTCAACCTAAATTAATTAATATGTCTAGCCATGAATCAAGAGAGAGAAACAAGAGAGAATGAGAAAGAGAGAGAGGAGAGAAGAGAGAGAAGAGAGAAAGAAGAGAGAGACAATCTCTTCTTCTTCTCCAAAATAGGGAATCCATCCTATTGTTCCCCCTCGATGAGCGTGGTGGCCAGCCCCGACAGCGGCAGGAGGTAGCGAGATAGGCTTGGCCAACAATGGCGAACAAGGGCCGGCGGTGAGGGAAAATAGACTGAAATAGGGCTGCCCTATTTCAATGATTTGCCATCCCAAAATGAGGCAATCATGCTTACACATCAGGAGAGAGAGAAGGAGAAGAAAAGAGTATCATACCTTAGTCCTGTGAGGGGTTCCGACGACTCTCTCTCTCTCTCTCTCTCTCTCTCTCTCTCTCTCTCTCTCTCTCTCTCTCTCTCTCTCTCTCCGGCAACAAGTCGAGGAAGAAGAAAAACTAAAAGAGGAGTTGGGATTTGGTGGTTCGATCTTAGATGAACTCGAAGGATGAGTTATATAAATAGATGATCCCAGCCTTATCCGACTGGTCTCCAGATCGTGATGAACTTTCTATCTCATCGTGATCAGGGAGGAAGAAGACTTCCGCCGAAATCTTCTTTTTGGTGCCCTTACATGCGACGCATGTGAGGCCCAAAGCCATGTGGCTGGGCCAGTCAAGTGGACTGGGCCTAGTCTAAGAGTCTCACAATATGGTTGAAAAATTATGCTGCTTGGAGCATATTATTCCTTATAGTATGTCATGCATGTAGAAAGATGGAGAATAGAGCTTTATGAACATATATTGTACTTTGGGGCTATATAGTTAAATAGATGAAATTGGGTTAGTAACTAATGAAACTCTATCCATGCCATTTCTAATGAGATTAATGCTAATTCGCATCTCCATTATTGACTGCTGAGCATTAGCATTTTATTTAAATATTTTAACTGGTAGTCCTTCGCACATTTGATGTGTGTAGAAGGAAGATGGAGGCCTTTGATCTCACAAATATTTTATTATTAAACATTTGATGCCATTTCTTTTTCTTCTTTCGTTTATTACACAAAAAAAGGATAAAAGACTAATTTTTTACCTAAAAATTAAAAGACTAAGATTTGATGTAAGACAGGAGTGTTTAGAGAAGCACCAAGGTGAATGTGAAATAGAAATATTGATTGTTCAATCAACTATGGCATCTTTCAACTATATGACTAATTAGATGCACTATTACTTTTCTTTCTTCCCTTTTCTACGTTTTTTCTTTTCTTTTTTGATAAATGTATGTATTATCTAATGGATAGACTTGTTAGGTGAGGCCTTTTGTGGTTGAACTCTCTTTTATAGATAGAATTCTATTTTAAAAGGCAGAATTTCTACCAAAAAATAAAAAGGGCAGAATCATGTTTCTTTAGCCCATAAAAGAGAGAGGTTTCAGACATCCCGCATATTTGCGACTTTTCACACAAGCTGCATGGGATTAGAATTTTCCGTCAAGCACTCCCTCCTTTTAAATAACCAAAGGGCATGACACTTGGCTAACTTTGGTCATAAATTTTTTTTAAAATTATCATTGCCATGAATCACCTGTTGGTTTTTATGTTTGTGAGATTTCTTGGCTTGGAAGAAGAGAAGGAAAACCTCTCACCACTTTTATCTCTTGTTGCTTGGTCCAATCACCGAGGCTTTTCTAATATGTGGCAAATGTCTGCCCTGACATCAGAGATAGCGTACGGAAAAAAGAAGAAAGAGGAGAGGGGGGGGGGGGGGGGGGGACCAAGTCCTCCTTAATTTTGTTCCACTTACCATTCTTTTCTGGCATCCTGTTGCCTACTGTTTTCTATACGATGATGTTAAACAAAAACAGTTTCATATACTTGTCCTAAACAAAAAGACAAAAGGTGTTGAGAGAAATTTGAAGGTTGTGGAGAAAATTTGGTGCATGGTTGTGGAACAAAGCTACCTTGAGACTTGTATGCTATGAACTTCCTAAAGATTGACGTTAGATTGGGCTGATGACTGATGGAAGAAGAAAACGAGGTTCCCTTTGGCCTGCAGCAAAATGACCGCCATTAATATTTCGTATGGAGTTGTGCAATTCAAGTTTGAATTGAAGGATTCTTGTTTTTTGAGATAATTGAATAAAAGGATGTGACTCCATGGGGCTCAGCAAATTTCCACGCGGCCGCTTTTCTTTTCGAAACAATGACGAGAGAGCTCCAACAGTCTAAACTCCCCATTAGCCGTCCAAACTCCGTACGTGTTTGTTTGCTTTCCTATTGGTTTACTTTTTCTTGTACGATTTTGTTTTTTTAGTAAGCCAGATTATTATGGAATCGTTATATAAATGCATCCACTGGACTCCAGTGACTGGAGGCCGTATGCAAAATATTGAGAGCCATATGGAAATAAAGTTCCATAAAGTAGTCCCTGTACGGGTAGCCATCAATGGGAAAAAAAGAATCCTGGACGTCATGCACGATCACCGTTGGATTGGTATGAAATGTGTCATCGGACGACCTTAGTGGGGCTGGAGGACGCTTTAAATGGCGAGGATTTTGTCGATAAGGGGCATGCGTTTAGATGCAAAATGGAAAGTCCATACGTGCAAGCAATGCTTTCTGGGAATCGGTCGGGAAACGCTTGTGTCCACCACGTAATTTGAAAGGGCTAGGTCGCCGATACGATATGTCTTGAGAAAGATTTCTCCTCGGTGGTTAACTGGATCTATAGTATGGACACATATGGAGATGACCCCCCATTGATTGGAGAGATACGTCGACTGATCAGAGAGTTTACCTTCTTCCAGGTAGCTCATGTGTTTCGGAAGGCGAACAAAGCAGTAGACTGGGTCGTCTCATTCATAGCTCGCCACTCCAGAGAGTTCATCTGCACATCATTGGCAGTTTTACCTCCTTTTCTGTATCTTCTATTTTCGTTTGATGTGGCAGGCTATACTCACATTAGAGCAATATAAAATACCGTTTTTAACCCAAAAAAAAGAGAAGGGCTAAGTCAAATACCAATACTATTCTATTATTGTAGTTATTTATATTTGACAGACTTTTTTTCATAAATAATACAAAATATATCATCTTTAGTAATATCTCTATTTGTTTAAAATACATATATACACAAGTAAGCTATCAATTTTTTACAATAAAATGAAGCCCCGTTGAGATCACCAATAGAGGTGTACCATGAGAAGTAAAATAAGTTGTTCAAAATGTAAGCCTTTATTTTTGAATATGCAATCAAGGTAAAAGGAGCCATCGTTATGACGATCTAAAGTATGTGTTTTTATTTGCATCCTCATATTCAGATATTGTACTATAGCCATATAATATGCCAATATCTAATTTGATATTCAAATAGGAAAAGAAACCTTAAAAGCCTAATAAATATAGCTACATTATAGATGATTCAAAGTCTCATTAATTTCAAAAAGGTTGTGGGTCCGAGTGCCGTAGTTCACATGTAAAATAAGTCATTTGCATGGCATAATAGAGCGAAAAACTAAGAGCTTGTTTAACATGACCTTTATTATTACTTTATATTTTAAATATAAGTAATAAAAATTGATATAAAAAATATGTTTTTTTTTATTTTTCATGATTTCTAGAAAATAAATGTAATAAATTTTTATTTTCAATATTTGAAAAACAAAAACTCGTGTTTTTAATTACGACTACCAACAACATCTCCACTATCATTGTTTGCCATACCACCATTCTATTGCGGTCACTCCCGCTCCACCATCACCACCATTGATACCATCTACTATCATTTTTTTATTTTACAAACTACTATTCTTATTGACATCGCCTTAGTTATTACCATGTTCATCACCACTACGATCATCACTATTGTCACCTTTACTGCATTGGAGTGATAATCGGGTCGAGTCGAATCATATACAAGTCAAATTAGATGCAAATGGAGTTAGAAAATGTTAAATCTAAATCTGGTTAATTTGATATGTTTGATAAAAAAAGTAACCCAACCAAATCTGCTTAATTTGTTTTATAAAATGTAATCTGCTTAACTTTTTAACCCATTAACCTATATAACATATTGTTAACATGTTTAATAAAAATATAACCTGCTTAACTACTTAACTCAATTCGACCCAATTATTAAATAGGTTAAATGGGTCAAGGGGTTGAACTTGAACTTGATTAGATTATTAAATAGTTTAAATAGATCAACCTATTTATAATCCAAACATGTTTAGTCTAAACTCAAATCTATTTATTACAGGTCAAACATAAATTAGGTTAACGAATGAGGTTATATTTTGTCCACCCTACAAATATATTATCTTCACTACCATTGCCACCTATACAATATAACCAATAGCCTTGTTATCAACATTACGTCGTCTTCACTATCTCTATTACTTGTGGTATTGCTCCCACCCATCATTACCATTTTTGTTGTAAAAATAATAGACTTTACTAAATATATTTATTTTTAAATAAATTAAAAAAAGGGAAAGAATTTTATTTTTGAAAACGAAACCTAACATATTGCCTAATGCATCAAATTTTTACGGCATGTTGATGAAAATCATTGCGCATGCTGTATCCCATGTACCGTCTTATTTTATAAACTAAGCAATCAGGTCAAGAAAACGGAAGAAAAAAGGACAGAGCATCTGACAATGTGAAAGGAGAACAGAAACATGGCAGCTTCCTTCGTCTTTTGTTGGATGTCCGGCACGCTTCCGTCATCTTAGATGTCACTTTTTTTTTTTGGTGAAAAATCTTACATGTCGCTTCAGGACTCCTCATGTCCCACTTTATAGCACGTAATCGTTGGACTATGGCATCTGCCGTGACGCGGCGGTAAAGCTGTTCAACGAGGTAGTTTAGAGAGAGAAATAAATCGAGAGAGAGAGAGAGAGAGAGAGAGAGAGAGTAAAGAAAAAAAAAAGTATAATAGAAAAACAGGAATTCGGACCGATTCATCTACTCCCTCCGTTCTATCTAGGCCAGGCTCCCAGTATCTCTTCTCGTGGAAACTGAGGTATCTCAGTTGATAATCACAATATATGCGAGAGAGAGTAGAAGCCTCCACGTCGGACAAGCCAACAACCGCCAACACCCCACCTTTCTCTTTCCCATATAACTCCACCAACGCCTCCACTGCTGCATTCCCGCCCCACAGAGATCGCCACCTCCATCTTCTATTCTCTTGGGCTCCTCCGCTCCTCTGCTTCTTAATTGGATTCCCCTGCTTCCAAGCTCTGGTTTTTATCATCCCATCTAAGAGAAAACCTACTTTCCAATCCTCAGCTTCCCTTTCCTGGTTCTCGGATCCTAGATTCATACATCAGGACCCTTAGCTTTAGAAGAAGAAGAAAGAAGGGCATCTTTGGTCTCAGTTTCTATCAAGGCCTTAGCTTGTCTTTGGCTTATAATCGCAATGGTTCTTCCCATGAGGCCAGCCATACTTCTTCTCTCTCTCCTCCCTTCTTTTATTCTACCTTGTTTCGCCCAGAACTGCCTCAGCGACACCTTCTCCAACAACAGGCTCTACACCCACTGCAGCTCCCTCGGCCGCCTGAGCGCCACCCTCTACTGGACCTACCACCCTTCCAACGGCACCGCCGATATCGCCTACAGGGCGCAGGAGGAATCCTCGGGGTTCGTCTCCTGGGCCATCAACCCCTCCAGCTCCGGCATGATCGGCGCCAACGCCCTCCTCGCCTTCCACGACTCCGCCGGGACAGTCACCGCGATCACCTATCCGTTCTCCAACTTCACTCCTTCAGTGCGGGACAGCAACCTCAGCTTCAGGGTTTACAGCCGGGAGGCCGAGTACTCCGGCGGCCAGTACACCATCTACGCGACGGTGGAGCTGCCCGGCAACCGCACGTCGTTGGACACCGTGTGGCAGGCCGGGCAGGTCAGTGGAGGGGTGCCCGTCAGCCACGCATTAAGCGGCGATAACGTCGACTCGATAGCAACGACCAATTTCCTGTCCGGGGAGTCGTCCAGCAGTGGAGGGAGCTCAAAAGAACACCGCAAGAATGTAAGTAGCGTTACCTGTAAATACCTCTCTTACATCCGGAAGGAAACTTCAATATTTGTAATGAATTGTGCTACCTGCATGATTCATCGTCCCAGTATCGGATCCATATTGGTAGTATTTTATTATAGTATTAACATATAGTATAATATAATAAAATTTAGCCTACAAAATATCGATACGGTATGGTATGGCCAGATATATATAGTACAATATGGTACCAAATGGTACAATAAATTTTGGCTATGAGGTCTATGCTCCGAACTTATTTACCAATATTTTATTGCCTGCATAATTGATTTTGTGTTTTTGTTTATCTATGTATTACTGTAATAGCACACTTACTTCTTTTGGGGAAGCATTAAATCTTTGCTACCAAAAATTCTAAAATTTTCACAAACAATTTAGGAAACAAAAGTTCCATCATACATATTATTCAATCCCCTTTATTTTTCTTCTTCGATTTTTCAAAACAAAAACCATACCAAAAGTACCTAATCTCTAACGACTATCATGACTTAGAGGAGATTAAATCATAAATTTTGGTTGTGGTATGGATGCTGTGATGTAGGGAACTTTTATTGGATTGACTTTTCATCGTCTTACCATTCCTGGTTCATTGGCTATTTTATATTATATTTTCAATCTTTTGGTTCTTAATTATTAGTCTTGGCTCAAGTATATAGATGGATGGTGCTATTTCTATCCCTACTTGGCATGATTACCTATTTCAACTAGGCCAATTGCAATCAGTTCATTTCTAATTGATTATTATAATTATTAATGTTTTGCTCAAGCTTATACATATCATTGTGTTAGGTGTTTTGTCTAATTATTTGTTCCTTTCTTTTACACTATTGGATCCATGATTTTCATTTTAGATTTTGATTTCATCTGTATAATTTTCAATCAACAAATCAATCAACTATCTTTTCGAATTGGATTGCAGATCCATGGGGTGTTGAATGCTGTGAGCTGGGGTGTTTTGATGCCTCTTGGAGTTATCATAGCAAGGTATTTGAGGGTGTTTAAGTCAGCCGATCCTGCCTGGTTCTACCTCCATGTGGCTTGCCAGTGCTCAGCATATATAATTGGGGTCGCCGGATGGGGTCTTGGCCTTAAACTTGGCAGTGAATCTGCTGGAATTACATACGAGAGTCACCGGGATATCGGAATTGCTCTCTTCTGCTTAGCCACACTTCAGGTATTTCATTTGGATCTAAGAATGCATAAATGCTTGTCGATGTGCTCTGTTTTCTATCCTTAATGCATTTATCTTTGCGGAGCACCCATACTTTTATCTCAATGTTTGAGGCTCATTAACAGAAGCTGTTGCCGATTAGCATATAAGATCCGTAATATGAATCCACCATTTCCCTTACAAAAATCTGAAAAAAAAAACAGAAGAAAAGATCATTCAAACTCTTTTACTTTTTTTTTCTGTGTGTGTGTGAAGTATCTGACATTAGTTCTTCTTTAGTAATCCTCCCTCTCACTCAAATTATGTGGTTGAGAGGCTTATTGGTCATTGCTACGTTTATGTAACCAAACTCTTTAGAACATATCTATCCATCCAAATTCAGTTTTGCTGCTAGAAATCATATATGTATATATAACAGACAAGCTATCCACTGCCTACCAGATGTCCTCCTCTAAAATCTTTTATATATTCAATTTTGTGACACATCCACAGACACTTACCTTGTACACATGGCCGACCTCAAATAGTTGGGACAAGGATTGATGTTCGTAGTTATGTGCAGACATGTATGATGTATGCATGACCAACCTCCAATAGTTGGGATAAAGGTTGATGTTCGTAGTTATGTATACAGACATGTATATGTATACATGGTCTCACGTTACATAAGCACATTCTCTAATTGATTTATGTTATGCGATGTAGGTATTTGCATTGCTTCTGAGACCCAACAAGGACAACAAATACCGCATCTACTGGAATATCTACCACCACTCGGTCGGTTACTGTGTCATAATCTTGAGTGTTGTCGAAATCTTCAAGGGTTTCGATATCTTGGACCCTGCCAAGAAGTGGAAACGTGCTTACATTGCGGTCATCGCATCGCTGGGGGCCATTGCGCTGGTTCTTGAAGCTGTTACATGGGCTATAGTTTTGAAGAGGAGGTCGAGGAGCTCCGAGAAGTCCCACCATGGTGCAGATGGGGCAAATGGGTACGGTGGCAGGCAACATCAGGTGGCGTAGACGTAGTGTGGCTTGCGTTATGGGGCATGTTTGGAGACATCTCTTTCTATGAGGACTATGTGCCATGGACCCATTTATTGAGGAAGAGATGGTTGCTTATACAGTTATTATTCTTTCTTACTATACTAGATGGGTAGGCAAGCATTATCTTGCCACTTAGAGATACACTTTATTTGTTTTTTTTCTCTTTGGTGTGTGTATTCAGTTATAGACTGGGGATCTCCATCCCATTTTATTGGGCTTGCTTCTTGCATACACCGCTTGCTTTACACTGAGGACTTCTTGCTTTCTTGCATTCCTTTTGTTCTACACGATGGACTTCTTGTTTCCTTGCATTGCTTTTTATAGGTTGGATAACTTTAAGTAGGTAGAGCAAGAAAAAGGTGTGTTTGGTCTGCGATTGGAATTGGAATCGAAATTGAAATTATAATCAAAATGGATTGGAATGGCTGTATTTCCTGAAGTTTGGTTTGTGACGAAAGCCAGAATAGGAATTAGAATGAGATTTGAATAATAAAAGAGAGTTGAGTTTAAGTTTTGGGGATTGGAGCTGTCACGCTCTGAACCTAGAGCACAACAGATGCCATATGCATGTACGGCGAACTGTACAGGCATGCAAGATAACAGATCATATCAAAGTAATAACAAATCCTTCAAATTTATTTTAGCATTAATTTCTTCAAACAGTTCTTACAATAGTTTTAAAGTAACATGTGCTAAGTAATAACATAAATCAAATTGAATACTCTAACTAATCTAACTAAAATGCCAATAATTGAAAAAATCTTCAGGAATCTAGCATAGTCTCTAAACCCCGAGCGATCATGTATCTATGCATATAGATCTAGAAAACAAAAAAAATTATAATAATGAACTATACTAGCTCAGTAAGCAATACAATACTCTAAAGTGGGATCAAAGCATGTCAAATATTTAATTAAAGCACAAAATAATGACTAAAAAATAAATCAATAATACATATTTTTTTGAAATTTATAATTATTGAGTCCAAATGAATGAACTGGGCCCAAATGAATGCTTACAGTCCAACACGGCCCACGATGGATGTTCTTCATCTTGTTGAGCAAGGAGGAAGAAGGAAAAGAAGGAAGAGAGGGAAAAGGGAAGAGGGGAAGAAAAGCCGGCAGGGTGGTCGAGCATGGGTGGTCGTTGGCCAGCCGTTGGCAGCAGGCGGCGGCCGGCGGGAAGGAAGACTGAGAAAGCTCTCGGTTTGGGTCCGGAATAGGGGGAATAATTGCTTCAGTTTAACTAGAAATGGAAGAACACAAAAAAGGGTGGCTCACCGGCATGCCAACGGAGGGGAAAGATCTTGACCAACAGTGGCTCGGTCCGACAGTCAAGCGGCGGCAACGGCGGCACTTTCTGTGACAAAATGGATCTCGGAATAGGAGAAAACAGGAGAGAGAGATCTCGGGTGGTGGTGCTTGGCCGGCGTGCCACCCCGGCCACCGGAAAAGGAGGAGTAAGGAGTTGGAGAAAAGGAAGGAGAAGTCTCGGAGGAGGATCAAGTAATAGAGGAGGGTTTTTATAGAAAAATTTCGAATGGCTCAACACAGCGATTTCCGTGACAGTTGAGTGTGATCGGCGGCCACTCAAGCGGCTGTGGGGCTTCCATGAAATGGCCGCGGGGCTACTGCAAAACAGCTGCAGCACCTCCGCTCCCATCTTGCCTGAGGAAACCGGAGTAGAGGATCGCGATTGCGATCCTATGTTCAGGCTCTCAAAGGGACCTTAGGCTGCCAGCTTCCGCCCATTATTTTCATAGGAGAATTCCAATTCCCTCTAAAATTAGAATCGGAATGGAACTCACCTAACCAAATAATTGGAAAGAGAGTCACTCATTTCTATTTGAACTCCCCCCCATATGCCGGTAATATCTTATCTTTTTCGGGGTTTAACCTATTTTAATCCACTTGATTATATCAAGGTGCTTTAGAACAAACTCATGTGCTTCAATGTTGGCTTATTCACCACTGAATATATATTGATAATGCTTGGCTCAATTCACTGACCCCACACAAGATACAACAGGCTCATTGTCTTAATAATTTAGTTGTGAAAATTATTATCATTGATGTGATCTACTGCTAGTTTGGTGGCAAAATGATGTATTAAGAGCAATACGACCTATTTCAGATGGACACGTATGAACTAAATTGAAACAAAGAAAAACTACTAGCCACCAAAGTGGGTCCAAAATTATAAATTGAGCCATGGATGGTCGAACTCAAACGTTAAACAAATCCTCAGCCCAACCACTTCTTAACGACTTTGTGTGGGTCAACTGAACGCAATTCTTATTGAGAGGGAAGTTGGGGGTCTGCAATTAATTATATAAGGAAATGAAGAAAGCATGAGCACACTCCTGCAATAGAGAGCGGGGAAGCCCTCCTTCCGCTTGATGTTTGTGTTCTGCTTGAGACCCGACTGTCGGGATCCAGCTTGGAGCGGGCTAGGCGTGTTATCCAGAGATCATGGTGGACATATGCGGTGGAGTCTCGGGGCCTATCGGGGGGCATCATTGTATTATGGAGGTTAGAGAGAGTTGGCATCGATGTTTTCCATAAGTGCAGCCAGCAGGTGATTTTAGTGATTACTGAGGGGCCAGGGCCCCTTGGGTCCTTCTAGCTACATATGCTAGTACGGACTATCGGAAGAAGAGAGCCTTATGGGAGGAGGCCACCAATCTCATTCAGTCAAGGCACCTAGTGTTGATGGCAGGGGATTTTAATTATATCGACGGCTCGGAGGAAAAGAGGGGGGGCAAGGACTTCACCAACAAAATCGAGGTCAGAGAGTTTCAGGACTTCATACAGTCCAATGGGCTGGCTGACCTTGGTTTCACCGGCCCGCGGTTCACTTGGTGCAACAACAGGCTGGGGAGGGCCCGTGTTTGGGAGCGGATTGACCGAGCATTTACGACGACCGGATGGATCCAGAGATTTCCGGACTTCTGGGTGCGCCACTTGCCCAGGATTGCTTCTGACCATTGCCCGATTCTGGTGAGTACCTCTTATACTTTTCCAGTTCATTATCCTTTTCGTTTTAAGAAGGTGTGGTTGTCCTATCCGCGGTCGTGGGAGGTGGTGAGAGAGGCGTGGCAGATGCCGGTTAGGGGGGATGTGATGTACAGGGTTCCCTGGAAACTTGAGCTAACTAGACGCCGGCTGCAGAGGTGGAATAAGGAGGAGGTGGGGAATATCTTTAGGAGGGTGTTGGAGACGGAGGCATCCATTACCAGATTACAGGTTTTGGAGGATCGTGGGGGCAGCCTTTCAGAGGAGGATCAGGGGGAGCTTAGGGGACTATTGAACAGACATCACTCCCTTCTCTGGCAGCAGAAGGTGTTTTGGAAGCAGAATTCCAGGTTTTAGTGGATCAGGGAGGAGGATCGGAATACCAGATTTTTTCACCAATCGACTATCATCTGGAGACAGCGGAACCGGATTGGCCGGATCAGGGATAGCAGTGGGTAGGTGTCAGAGGACCAGGAGATAGTCAGGAGGACCTTGGTGTAGTTTTTTTGTGACAGATGGACCAAGTCAGGGGGTTTGGTTGGAGGAGCTTGCGGACCGGTGCCAGGGAGGCAGGTGTTAGTGGAGGAGAATGTAGTTTTGGTTAGTTAGGTGTCCGGGGAGGAGGTACGGGCGGCCCTCTGGTCATTGGGCGAGGATAGAGCCCCGAGTCCGAATGGATTCCCCCCTTTTTTCTCTAGGAGGTACTGGCACATAGTCAGATAGGAGGTGGTTGCAGCAGTCCAGCAGTTTTTTGTGTCCGCGGAGATGCCCGAGGAGTGGAGGAGGACCTTCATCACATTGATTCCGAAGAGATAGGATCCGGTTGAGCCGAGCCACTATTGACCGATTAGTTTGTGCACCACCTTGTATAAGGTGGTGGTGAGGGTCCTGGTCCAGAGGATGAGGGATATTCTACCCAGACTCATTTGCCCTGAGCAGAGGACTTTCGTTGGGGGGCAATCCATCTCCGACAACGTCCTCATTGCTCATGAGTTCATGGCTGACCTCCAGAAAGCGCCTAAGTGTCGGTGCTTGATGGGTGTCAAGCTCAATATGGAGCGGGCATATGACAAGATGAGATGGGAGTTTGTGCGGCGATGCTTGGAGGGGTTTGGTTTTCATCCACAGTGGATCAGTTGGGTGCTCGGGTGTATACTGTCCCCGTCCTTTGCCTTACTGGTCAACGGCTCACCATCGAGCTTCTTCGAGTCGTCAGTGGGGCTGAGATAGGGCTGCCCTTTGTCACCACTATTGTTCATCTTATGCGCAGATTTTCTGTCTCGAGCGCTCAGACAGGCAGCTGAGGGGCAGGAGATGGAGGTTTACGGCCCGGCAGCCGGGACACCAGGATTTCACATTTGCTATTCGTTGATGACTGTATACTTTTGGCTCGCACGACGAGTGGATCAGCTCGGGTTATTAGCAGGATCTTGGGGGCATACTGTGGTGCGTCAGGTCAGCAGGTCAACCTGACCAAATCTGCCATTTTTTTCAGCCCGAAGACTGACCAGAGGGCGAAGCATCCTATCATGAGCATTATGGGGATCGGCGAGCAGGAGGGGACCCTTACATATCTCGGGGTCCCTATTACA
The DNA here is from genome assembly GCF_051530095.1 of Phoenix dactylifera. Classification (NCBI taxonomy): domain Eukaryota; kingdom Viridiplantae; phylum Streptophyta; class Magnoliopsida; order Arecales; family Arecaceae; genus Phoenix; species Phoenix dactylifera. The sequence continues at coordinate 9,320,696 of NC_143204.1, read as the reverse complement.
GGACGTCGCCTACACAGGGGGGAGTGCACATCTATGGAGCTGGGCATCAGATGCAGATTGGAGAGCTGGCAGGTGGGTGCATTGTCGATGATGGGGCGAGTCACTCTAGTACTGTTAGTATTGAGCTCCATCCCCATTTACTTGCTTTCCAATACCCTGGTTCCTCTTGCAGCGATTCACGGGTTGGAGAGGATGTTTCGCAGCTTTATTTGGGGACGGCGGGGAGGTAGAGAGGGTATTCACCTTGTGGCATGGGAGTCTATTTGCCTGCTGACTAGCAGGGGAGGGCTTGGTATCCATTCTCTGATTGAGCGGAGGGAGTTATTGGCGATCAGGATGGCAGCCAGGTTTCTACTAGAGCCTGAGAGCCTTTGGGGCTTGCTGTTGAGGGCGAAGTACGGGGATCTAGGCCTCCAGTTCACCCTATGTGCTGGCCGAGGAGCTTCTTTTATTTGGAGAGAGATCTGCGCCCGCGCCCCAGGAGTGATACCGGAGATCAAATGGAAGATTGGGGATGGTCGGACGATCAGCATGTTGGAGGACAAGTGGCTATCTGAGGTAGCATTGCAGGGCTGGCCCACCGTGATTGACCATGGCTGGTTGGAGGGGTGCAGAGTGTGTGCCCTGTTTGCCTAGGGGGAGCAGAGGTGGGACGAGGGCCTCGTCCGGCAGGTATTCGGGGAGCACCTTGCTAAGCGTGTTCTAGCTCTGCCGATCCCAAAGGGGGGGTAGCAGATAGGAGGGTGTGGAGTCGGACTGGGAGGATGACTGTGGGTGCCCGGGACCTCTCGTGGGTAGGCAGAGGGCCCTCAATGCGACAGATGGATTGCAGCTGGATATGGAGGATGCACATTCACCCCTGAGTGGCCTTGTTCCTGTGGAAGGTGGCCTGAGGGTGTTTACCTACCAGTAGAGTGTTGGTGAGGCAGGGAGTGAGGATTTCTGCCAGATGTGGAGCTTGTCAGGCGATGGAGGAGTCCATTTACCATGTTCTTTTTGGGTGCCCGAGAACCAGTCAAATATGGAGATGTGCCTCAGCTCAGCCTGACTAGGGGCAGATGTGGGTGTCCACCGAGGAGTTCCTACGGCATTTGGAGGCCTCAGCTCGGGGGTTCGAATGAAAGGAGAGGAGGACTCGTGATGCCTATCTGGCCTATTATTGCTGGCTGAATAGGAATACACAAGTTTTCGACGGCGATAGCTCCCACCCGAGGGTGGTGGCGGACCGAGCTCTACGGCATGCGGCGGAGATCACCGGCACCATTGAGACTTTACCTACTAGGTTAGTCAGGGACATCTGGGGCTCCCATTCTGCTCTTACAGCATCCAGGACGATATTGGTATCCTGGGTGCCCCCACCCCCTGGCTATCTCAAGGTGAACATTCGATGGGAGCGTCGCAGAGGACGGAAGTTGCGGAGGTGTGGAATTTGTCATCAGGGATCACGATGCGAGGTTTGTGGCGGCAGGTGGGCGGAGGATTTTTGACTCGTCAGTAGTGACCGCTGAGCTTCGGGCGGCCTAGGAGGGTGTCTCCTATGCGGGGCGGGTACTAGGTGCGGGTCGCATCCTCCTTGAGGAGGATTCGACTACGGTGATTGAGTGGATTCGGGGATGGAGGTGCTCAGTCGAGGACCGGCCGCTGGTCCATGATATTCGCAGAGCACTGGAGGAGACTGATTCTCATCAGAACACGCACGTATATCGAAAGACAAACGGTGCTGCAAACTGGGTTGCTTCCTTCGCAGCTCATCACTCGGGAGGTTTTTTCTGGCTAGACCACGGGGCTGTGCCCATGCCTTTGCACAGTATTTTGCTTTTTGATTTTGTTGGCTCTTTTCACACTCGCCAAGTGTGAGCCGCCGATTTACCAAAAAAAAAAAAACCCAGCATCATCTCATTGGAAACTATGGTTAGATAATAGCATGATGACTAAAGAGTAACTGAATTTTGATGTACACCACCTTTGCTATATATACACATACGCATACATAAACATATATATACATACATATATATAAATATATATACATATATATATACACACATATATATATACATGCATATACATATACATGCATATACATATACATAAGGCTGCAAATGGGTCGGGTCGACCCGGGACCCGACCCGACCCGACCCGCTTTAGACCCGACCCGACCCGAATTTTAGGACCCGCGGGGCCGGGTCGGGTCCTAAATTTAGACCCGATCTATTTTTCGGGTCGGGTCGGGTTCATCCAATCTTGATCCGGGACCCGACCCGACCCGTTACTATATAAAGCTAAATGCCTAAATCCTGCCTTCTCGCCTTCGGCCGCCCACGTGGTCCTACTCAGGCGCCGTACTGCATTCTCCAGTCCACTGTCCATTCTCCATCAGTCCGTCGTTGTCCGTCTCCATTCTCTCGATCTCTTCTCTAGAGACTTCTTCCCTGGACGCTGGTTCTCTTCCCCTGTTCCACTTACCATCCGATCTTTCATCCTTGAGGGTTTTGAGGTTCTTCGGTTCTTCCATCCACCGATCACTATAGGTACTCCATGAGTCTGTCCATCTCTATTCTCTTCTCTAGCAACTTCTTCTCTGGTTCTCCGCCACATTCCATCTAGTCTTTGAGGGTTTTGAGGTTCTTCAGTTCTTCCATCCACCGACCCCCGTTCCTTAGGGTTTCCAGGTTTTCTTCTATTGACTAAACTACTAGCCTACCCATTCACACCTTTGCCGCTTCCATCAACTGATCAACCAACTCCGAGCGGTGAGAGCCTGAAATCTTGCTGCATGGGAAAGATTGACCTCTAAGGCTCTAAATCCCTCTAGATCGACAGACTCCGAGCTTCTTTCCTCAACGATCTAGTCTTCCTCAAACCCTAACTCCCTCAAAAGTTAAAACCTCCATCAGCTTCTTCAAGATACCTCATCTCAAAGACTAAAACCCTTTCTATTCCGATTTCTCTCCTCTGTCTCTTGATTTTCCATCCTTTCAGCAAGAACTAGAGAATCTCCAAGGAAGAGAAGAAGAAGATGCACGGTAAGATCAACTTCTTTTTTATTTTTCATCTTTTTATATTTTTTCTCTCTCTTTTTTTTTTCTCAATATAGTTTTGATTTGCTCGATCTACTGCAGTGTGGTGTGGATCCCTCTGCGAAGAAAGACTGGTAAGACCGTAAGAGTGGTGCTGCAGCAGCCACTGTGGCTCCTTCCATTTCCACTGCCCTGCAGCCCAAAAAACCAAAAGAAAAAGCTAAGCCACTATCTCTTTTTTTTTTTAGTTCGTTTTCTCTTAAAAAAATAATCTTACTATTTATGAAAATGTTAATTAATTAATTTGAGTTTTTTACCCGATTTCGGATGGGAAAGGGGAGGGGGGCCGCCCATATCTTTAGCCGTCCCATCATCATTAAGGGCGACATGATATTCACCACGTGTCATAGATGCCATTTACCCGGACCCGACCAGATCCGGACCCGACCCGACCCGAATGACCCATCGGGGTAGGTATGGACCCGACCCGACCCGATCCGTTTTTCAACCGGGTCGGGTCTGGGTCCAAAATTAGGACCCGAACATGCAACCGGGTCGGATCGGGGTCACCTAGGACCCGACCCAACCCGACCCATTTGCAGCCCTACATATACATATATCAAATCCACTTTTGCATAGCTTTGGATCTTTCATTTATTTTTAACCCGGCCTTGAGCCGACCCCTACTTGGTTAATATATGAAAGAAAACGGATTAAGTAATTCCGGGACCCAACCCATATATATAATTGCCATATAATAAAGTTAAATATATATTCATGATTAGCTGGCAATTTTTTCTCAATTTGTGGTTGAGCTTGGACTGAAGGAAACGATTAAAAAAAAAGAGAGAAAAAACATGGAGTTGGACTTGGATCAGAGTTGCGCAGTCCAAATTTTTCCTTACTGGACCCCAACCGGACCTGACGAAACCCAACATTTATGCGGATTAGTTTTGGTCTAGAAATTGGTCCCAAATTTGAATGGCATTGGATCTAGATCAAGAAAATACCTGACCTACCAACCAACTCGCAGCTCTACTTATTAGGGGGATAGCCATGACTGTATAACCTCAAAGTTGCAAGCATTTCTGAGCCCAGTGGTGCTTTGACAAATATTTTTTTCATCAAGCATCTATTTGTACTTCAATTTATACTAATTAGTATAATTAAACCATTTATAATTTCAGTTTAAGTGCTTGGAAGACATGTAAACCATTTATTTAGTATTGAATAGCAAGAATTCCATCCTTGACTTCCATTGTACATGGCACCATTCAACCTATCCCCAATACTGAGTGTGGCCACTGAGACTTTCTACAGCAAACCTTTTTGTTCACACATGATACATTGCTTCTCTTCTTGGCAGTCTGTTTCTTACGTCAATCTTCTTTCAACTTTCTATGACTAGATCCACAATGGAAACTTCTAAACTTCAAATGAAAAACTTCTAAAATAGAAATACTTCGTCATCAGATTCACCACAGAACCTTCTTATCAGAATCTAGCATGAAAAGGGAGAAGAAGAGGCTAAGCTACTCTTACCCTCGGGACGAACTGGGCTCAGACCAAGATTCACTAAAGCCTCTTCGCTGAGCAGGTCAAGGAGCCGAGGAGTTCCTTTCAGTCTGAGCAAACTATCTAAGACCTCCTGCTCGGACTGCGATAACTATGGGAGCCTGTTATTCGCCGAAGCCAGCGGAATGCTCCAGGTCGGATTAAATCCCCACGACCGCTTGGAGAAAACAAAGAAAAAGTTATCCTTCCATCCATGGATGGAAGTAGGCATGCCCCTAAAAAGCTTGCGGCCTCCTCGGGGGGAGAAATACCATCACCCTTTGTCCACGGAGTTGCCTTTTAAAATGAAGCAACTCCTAAAGACGTTTACTGAGGGGGATAGACTATGTGTGAGGCAAAGAGCGAGAAAACCGATGATTATTCTCCACGAATTCGGGGTGAGCTATGCAGGCACCAGACTATAGGCCATCAAAAGCTCTTCCACAAACCCATGCAGAGGGAACCTCAGCCCTGCTCGGAGCGTCTCTACGTACACTCCGACCCAACCACTAGGCGGGTTAGTGACTCGCCCTCCGAGGTCCGGGAGCTCGAGGACGAACTCCGGAGGAATGAAAAATCGAGCTCGGACCGAGCCCAGATCCTCATCACTCATGAGCAAGCCAGTCCCATACGGGCTCGGGCCCGCCTCAAGTTCGGCCTCCCCCACATTGAAAGAGGCCTGAGCTTGGGATGGACCTACATCGAACATCGAGGCCCTTGTCGGCAATTCCATTGCCTTGGTCACAAGATTACAAAGAGAGAGAAGATAAAAGACTCTCCGAGCGATCAAGAAAAGGGATAAAATGCCTACCCAAAAGCTCGCCGAAGAAGATGATCGGGAAAAGAAGGAGAATGACCGCCGAGGGGTGAAAGTAGTGCCCGACGCAGAGGTCAACGAAAACTCCCGGAGCGCCCAAAGGAAAGCTCGAACGCCACGACAATGGCGGCTGAGAGAAAAGGACCAAGAGCAGAAGAAGATCAAATAACGATCCTAGGGCCCTCCTCAGGTCTTATATAACCCACTGCAATGGCTCCGATCGGATAGCCCGAGCGATTAAGCAAGCCGGGAACCGCCACGTGGCGGGCCTCAAAATGGCCTTAGCAAATCTTCCCGAATCACGACACTAAATGCTGGTCATTATGGAGAGCGCTCCAGAGATCGAAACGTTGAAAGCTGGCCTCATGCATTCCATCAAGCGAGACGCTTCGAAGAAGGGAGCATTAATGACCGGTTTCTCGCATTCTGTTAGGCGAGATGCTTCAGGGGACGGGGTATTAATAGTCGACCCCTTCTCGTTCTTTTCCAGTAACCCCTCAGAAAAGAATGCCCACATGGAACACCAAAAAGTTCCCACGATGGATTCAGCTCAAGAAAACATGGCGGCTTAAGCCACCTAAGCCCGACTCAGAGCTCCCAGCTATGAAATGCGCCGAGGTATATCCAGCTCGGTACGCACCTCCTCTTGAGCACTTGACTGAAGCGCTGGACAATCAACAGTCCAGCTACTTTCTTCGCCCGAGCTGAAGGGCAACTCGACCTCGGAAGTGGGGGGGCAAATAATGGGGGCGAAATGGATCGTCCAGCCCATAGCTAAAAGGCCGCCTAGTTTTGGCCCAATAAATGCCAACAACGATCGGTTGAATCCTCAGTCAAGCCCAGAATCAGCTCGGCCTCAGACTTCGCTAAAAGCTCCTTCGACCTCGGATATTCGCCGATCTGCCCCTACTGAGTTCGAGGCGTCCACTACAGTAGTACGCCTCGACCCTCGAGCTCAGGGCGCTCCACCGAGCACACCTCAGAATCCGGAGAGCCAAGCTACCCTCAACACTCGTCTAGCCGACCTCGCCAAATGCATGATGCGACCTCTCAACGGGTTCGGCCTCACCAACAACCACACCCATGTGTGCGCCTACGCCCTCTTACGTGGCCGTACATTACAACGCCACCACGTCACGCTTCAATAGCTGGCCCTCAACAGTCAAAGGGCAACACCACGACTACTCTGGCCATACCCTACTATGACTGTCAACACCTTACCGTTCTCGAGAACGGACAGCACCGCACACCACCGGCCAGCCTTAGCTGCGCGCCATTCGGTAAGGCATTGACGGTCACAGCAGGGTATGGCCGGAGTAGTCATGGTGCCGTCCTTTAGCTGTTGAGGGCCAGTTATGGAGGCGTGGCATGGTGGTGTTATAACGTACAGCCATATAGGAGGGCGTAGGTGCGCACATGGGTGCAGTTATTGGCGAGGCCGAGCTCATTGAGAAGTCGCATCATACGTTTGACGAGGTCGGCTAAACGGGTGCTGGGGGTAGCTTGGCTCTCCGGGTTCCAAGGTGTGCTCGGTGGAGCGCTCCGAGTTCGAGAGTCGAGGCGTACTACTGAAGTAAGCACTCCGAACTTGGTCGAGGTGGGTCGGCGAACATTGGAGGCATCCCGAATTTGGTCGGAGGAGTCGGCAAATATTAGAGGCACCCCGAACTTGGTCGGGGAAGTCGGCGAATATTTGAAGCTATGGAGCTTTTGGCGAAGTCCGAAGCCGAGCTAGTTCTGAGCCGGACTGAGAATTCAACCGAATGGTGTTGGCATTTATTGAGCCAAAACTGGGCAGCCTTTTAGCTGTGAGCTAGACGGTCCATTTCGCGCCCCCCCCCCCCCCCCCCCCCCCCCCCCCAAAAAAAAAAAAAATCACTTTGATTAAGGACTTATTGTAATGTTATATAAATTATTTTATATGTTGTACACTCATCATGGTTTTATTCAATATACTTGCTTGATTCCCTTTGATTATAGTTTTGGTTACTGGGTTATTGGCTAAAGATTGCTGCATAGAGCCCGAGGCATAGGAAGATAATAGGAAAAGAATTGGTAAAGATTGAACTATAAGAACAAAGTGACACTTTAGATTCAGTTTTACCAAACCAACCTTTATAAATTTATTTGGAAACTCTGAAATGGTTATATTAGTGGAGAAACTGTTTGCCCTGAAAATGCAAAATTAATAATATTTTAGAAATTGCCTTGGTAAGCTTTTGGAAATTATTGAATTTTAGAGATTTCAATTATTAATTATTCATTTGACAGGTTATCGCCTTGCAAATTCGGCAAAGTCAACCCTACAAGCGTGTGGTGGATTATCAAAATGGATTAGCTACTTACCACTAGCTTGGCCGTGATTGGCCAAGTGGCTTATTCAAAATTGTTGGATTATCAAATTTATCCCATGCCCAAGTCCAAGCGCAAGCCACATTTTAAGGCCCTTCTAACAAAACTAAGCCTGAGTAGAAACCTACTCACAAAAATAAGCACACGCAATACAGTGATACCCTACAATATAATCAATGACCAAACTGATAAAGCACAGGTTGCCTCCTCTGCCTTTTTTTATAACTCGTACCCACTCAGCCTTAGAAGTCTATACTCCATACCTAGCACAGCAAGCCAAGTGCGTCCATGATATTTGTACCGACTACTGAATACCAACATAACCAGCAGTTTTTTTATTTTTGGTTGTGAAAATCCAGAACACTTTAACAAGTATATAATTAACACAATTGTATACAAGTTGTTACAAGACAAGAAGCATGATCTTCTTACAGATTGATGTTTCAGGCAAGTATTTTTTTCCCCCCTGTAGATACAATACAATGGTCCGTGGATGCCATGCCAGAGACCAGAGAACAGGGTGATTCCAACTAATCTTCTAAATTTACAATAACATAATAAAAAATAATTAACAGACATGGCAAACTCCATCAGGGGCATTCCTTCGTTACAGGGCCGCTATTTCTTTGATAACTTGAGCTTTGTCTGCCTCAAACTGTTCATCCTCTGCAAAATATGAGACATAGCGCCATAAGTAAAGCTCCAACAAAATGATTTCAAGTATCAAGAAAGTTAGCCAGTGAGTTTTCCAGAGGGCTGCAATATAGAATGGATTCAACAAGAAATAGCATAAATATTTAACTTGAGAAGGTTTACGATCATAAAAAACCCACAAGTGCTGATATGAAAATGTGCTGTAAATGTTGAGGACAGAGCACATGGGTTGCACACATAATCTGAGATAATACCACAAAAAGACTTAACAGTGCTCAAAGTGGATATTTTTAAGGCAAAATGTCACCTTTGTCTGTCTTAAAGTCACTTAGAAGACGAAGAAGCTTGTTTCTGTTTGTGACAAGTATGCTTACTATCTCCTGTGGCTTATTCTGATTAGCAGCAAATAACTGAAATTTGAAACAAAAAGTTATTCATGATTCAGAAAATTAAACAAACAATGGCAAGTGTAAAAAACAAGCAAAGGCACTAGAACTGTACCTTGAATACATGGAACGCTTCTATTTGGATGTTCTTACTTGTTTCCTGTGAATAAAAATCAATTTAAATGGTTGAGAGTTGAGAATATACTAAAACTCATGTAATGCATACATAAACAAGCTCAAGCATAACACATTAATATACATCGGTCATTATTAATGATTTAGCATTGCCACAACGACATGTAGATTTTCATCAACGTTTAAAGCATTGGCCTCATTGTGTGAATGAGAATTTGGATCTTCCGCAGTCTATTACATCTCCGTAAGGTTTAACATGTTCTGATGGATTGACATTCATTGACATCAAACAGGTGCAGTCTCTAAGCAATTCTTCTACTATATATTCAAAAAAAAAAAAAAAAACAACTTAGTATGGATATATGTGTATACAGAAATACAAATTTGTGTCCCGATAGATTAAAATAACACAATGGCGGAACTAATATTTTTCATTTGGGGATGAGGGAGGGGGGCATTAATGTACCTCAATGAAATAAAAATCTTATTATTAAAGAAATAAACTTTATTTTTTTGACATTTGAGAGTAATTAACTATTGATAAGTCGCATATGCTAACCAAAGAATTTGATATTCATAAGATGAACAATATAAGAGTATCAATAACTAGGATTTCAAATAAAAAATATCTATTGGATATTAAAAAATGCTTCATTTACAAGTTTTAAAACATCTGATTATAAATTTCGGCAAACATACAAATGGTTTAAAATCATCATTCTTGTACTAAATGAGTTAAATATATATATATATATGCATAAATAATTAAATAAATAAATAATAAGTAGAAAAAAGAAATGCAAATGGCATGACATCAAAGTAAAGCATGTTACACGTGCTGAAAAATAGATAAAATAACTATAAAGAACATCTTGTAACTCTATAACATCATACAATAGAATAAGTAATTAAATTGGTATGCAATACCAAGATATTATGCTTTTAACTAGAAACAGAACAGGGCGTGAATAAAATAGTTACATTTGATTCCTTGCAGTGAGAATAATTTAGCAAGAGTAAGAATCTGACTACTTATTACTTAAAATTTTGCTTGCCTTTGGCATTGGACAATAAAGAATAAGCAGGATACAATATTGTAGTGTTAATAAAAGGAAGAGAAATAGGAAATGAAAAATAGAAGTTATGTTCAAACCATTGCAATAGAAGAAGAGTTGAGACCTTTCTGACCGCCATGATCAGAGATTGGCAATTTTTTACTTCTTATGTGTGTGGTTTTTTTTTTTTGGGGGGGGGGGGGGGGGGGGGGGTGGATGGTTAATGGAATTGGGAATCACATAAGAGAAAGAATGGATGGCTAAGGTATAAAATGCATGCTATCTGATTAAAATATCTTTTTCTTTTCTCGTTTTTGGAAAAATCTTTACTCATAGAATTTGTTGCTTTCAATCTTTTTATGTTCAAAACAATTATTTTCATGCATGTTCCTTCCAATAATTAAACAAGGTCTGGATGGGTCTATTAATAAAACAAGTAATTATATATATAGTTGAAGAGAGCAGGATCAAGCAAACAATTTTTTGTGAGGAAGAGGAGGGATGCCACTTCTAAAAGAATTTTACATAGTAGATAGGCCATGAGAGGGAATATTTGATAAATTTGAACAAGGAGATGATCTCACTCTTTCTCTATTTGCACTAATTTAGATTAATTTTCCAGAATATATTAGGGAGGAGCCAGAATTTAATGGAAATTGAGAGGATCCATAGTTCATAGAGAGAAATCTTTCTTTTTTGGGGTTTTTGCATACATATTCTCCTACATATTAAAATTTGCATAAATACGCTCATAAAATTGACTTTTCCATGTATACCCTTATAAAATACTTGTTTTGCGTATATATCATTTTCTTTTCCTTATATATGTGCCCACACTATCTAACGCTATCAAAAAATTAGCAGTTTAAAATTTAAAAAGACTAAAATATCCTTAGTAGGTAAATATGCAAAAAGAAACATTTATATAGATATATATACAAATAATACTTTGCGAGGGTAATCATGCAATTTCACATCTTTAGGAGGGTTTACACAAAATTCTAATTTCATTTTTTTTTATTCAGCCTGTTTTACACTCAAATTTATCTAGTGCCTATTCCTCAATGTTTTCCATAAAAATATTGCTTAAAAATATCATAAATCTCTCACAACACTTTTCTTTAAATAATTCATAAAGCTAAAGGTAGAACCTAACCATCTTCATGTAGAAAAAGATATAATGAATAGTTGTCTATGGTGAAGAATAGAGTCAAGAGAATGGTTTTGATTCTGGACAAAGAAGTGAAAGAGGGTCGAAAGAGAATGAAAAATTTCTCAAAAGAGATAGAGATATTAGTTTCTAATGAAACCTATTAACCTATTATTCATTTCAGAAATAAAAAAATACTTTCATAATTTTATTTAATTTTTAATTTAAATAAATATAATTTTGGCTAATTACATTAGCTGAATCGCTATGTCAAAAATATTCAAACAAAAATAGTGTTTTATGAAGGCATGCACGTAAATATTAATTTGGAGGCCATTCTTGCAAATTCTAATATTTAGAAAGGGATCTATGCAAAAATTCAAGATTTTTTTTGTGTGTATACCCTTTTAAATATATGAAATTGCATGAATACCCTCCAAAATTGCTATTTGCATATATACCCTTATAAACGTTTCTTTTTTCATATTTACCCGCTTAGGGTATTTTTGTCATTTTAATTTTAAACTGCTAATTTTTTAATGGCATTAGATGCCATGAGAAGATATGCAAAAAAAAAAAAGAAAAAAAAAAGGGATACAAAACAAGTGTTTGATGAGGATATATAAAGAAATATCAATTTTAGAAGGGTATTCATACAAAATCCAATATTTAGGAGGGTACGTACGCAAAAAATCCACTAAGCAAAAATATTGAGCAACAAGTCAAAGAAGGTTGCGAGAATCTTTATGCTGAAAGCGAAAATCCACTGAGCAAAAATGCCAATGTTCATGTTGAAAATCTGCTTGCATCATACAGATGGGAATGGTGAGAGGAGCTTTGAAGACAAAATATCTCATTGTTTCTGGTATCTCCAGACTCACCAATGCTCAAGGCATTTCGAGAGGTTGGTCTTCAAATTCTTAAATTCTACAATGCCTCTGAAATATCCATAAAAAATGTTGGAGGTGCACCAAAGATCTTAAAGACAGAAAACCCTTGGACTAAGCAAACTGGAAGCATTCAGATGTAGTTAATGGTAAATTAACAAAATGCACATTAATAAATATATGGGAAGACAAGATATATAATACCCTCAGAAGATTCATTAGAATCATAAGATTGTCCTTGGAGCTAACATAGCGCACCATAACTGCAGAATTTGATCGGTCCAGTAACATGTCTCCCAAAAGCTGAAAGGGGTTTAACAAGGATATTGCTTAGAGATGCTCCAATACATTAGGGGAAAAAAACCATCAGACACCCTAGCCAAACTATATAATTATCCTTTTGAAGCATTATTGACAAAATACATTATTATTGCATTATAACAAATGGAAATAACTACATCAACCAAGAATTAGTTAAACAACTATTGCAAGTATTGCAGGACTCATCTAATTCTTGATAATAAAATACATATTGTATACAAAGTGTAAAAGAAATCGTAAGGTGCATTACTACTGATAATGAGATTTGAAAATACTTAGTCCTATTTCTTAATATAAATCATCAGTTAGTTTTTACAATAATCAACACCAAAATAATTTTACCTTGATAGCTTGCCTTCTTGTTATGTAATTGGGAGACTCCAGCAGCTTTGAGTTAAATTCCTTGAAAAACTGAACATACAAGAAATGATCAAAATAAATAAATAAATAAATTCTAGAAATCTGACAAAAAAATGAGAGCGAAAAAAGAGCACAAGAATATAACGGTAAGCCAAAGTTAAAAACAAAGTGCAAATACTGACAAACCTAGAAGCTAATCAGTTTCATGAACGATCACATGATGTAAGTATTAATACATATTGGATCAGTTTTGATATCTTATCCTAGAAGACTTTAACTTAATATTCAAATGAAAACACACATTCTCAACCAGCTTCAGGTCAGGTCAGATCTAAAGCCTGGACCAAGATCCGCTGAACCAGTACTGAGACCCATACCGGTCGATGAGCAAATCGGTACAGTACACCATACCGACACACGGTATGCTCCAAACAGGCATGCCCAAATTTTTTTTTAAGTTTTTCTGATTTGATTGATTAGTAATTAATTTGTTTAACTTTTTAAATGATTTTAAGTATAATTTGATTTTTTTTATGTTTTTTGTTGTTTCTATGATTCCAATATAATCTAAATAATGCATCTTATAATTTTAAAGTGATACAAAATATAAAATGATTAGTTAGATATTGCATGCTATAAAAACCAATATAAAATATTCTAAAATCAACTAGTCAGATAAAAAATATAAAATAATATAATTAGTTACATATATTTAAAATACAATATATATCAATATCTAAAATCTCGTCGAGTGGCGATGACTCGTAGATATCCGGATCATTAGCATAGCCAGGACGCACATCAGCCCACCCTCTAACCAAATAATATTGTAGTCTTGTATGTTTATCCCATAAGAAATGTGCTCTAGGTTATAGTACTCTCGAATCTCTCGCTGAAGCTCTAGCTCTAAGAGGTGTCCTCTGACTGATACTCTAACTGATAATATGGCTATGAAGAAGTCCATTCGAATATGTTGGCATCAAAATTCGATCCATAAAATGCTCCAAGCGGTATAGGATAGTAGCCATCAGAAGACGATGCCTCAGATGCACCATTTCCATATTCATATGGATCATAGAATGCCTGTGGCTGCAGATAGTAAAATTTAGTATATGACTCGAAACTTGATACGTCTATAGATCCTACTCTACGTTCGATATTATTTGCAGCTGCATCGTGTCCCGAATGACCTCGAGGAGCCCGTCTCCAATATGCAATCGGATCCTCGTGGGCTCTAAATTGTGCACCATTGTCCCTATCCTATGTAGCACGTGTGAACTGGGACTCACCGGTGAATCGAAGACCATCCTGCAACTCTCCTAAATGGTGGTCTCATACCCTCCACTCTCTCCCTAGCCAGTAGATCCAAAACCACCAGAACTGTCACGCTGTTGCTCAGTCTTTGAATATAAGTAAATTGGCTCTCCCACATTCTCCATGGGGGCTGCAGCTGCCTTTTCTTTTTTATTTTTGATGTGTTGAGTAGTTGTCTGCTTACCCTTCGTGCCCCTCTTTGTCTGGCTATATTGGAAGAATGATGTCGCCCTCCTGACCGAGTTGACTGGATAGTGTAGTGGCCTCATCTAATCATCTCTCGATCATATATCTGATAGGATGTCTCGAAAAGAAGTCATGTGACGACCGGCTCTCTAGTGACACGTGATTGTAGCTAATTAGCTGGAAGGATGCGTAGAATGTTGTGATCTGCCCATTGTCCTACATCGATCCTAACTTCGCTGGCTTCGAAACAGGCCAATCGTAAAGGCGATTCTCGCTCATCAAGCTCCGACTCCGACTTCTGCTGCTGGCCCATAAGCCATCCAATCATAGGATCATCCTCATCGTCAACAAAAGCATTATGAATAGAATCTGTATACTTTAGCTCCATTTTTTTCTGAATACACTTTAACTTCAACCTCAGATTGTAGTGAGCATATACAAGGTCGTTGAGGCGCTACTGTGTCAGATGGTTTCACTGCTTGTTGTGGATGAGGAAGAAAGTAGACCAGCTACGCTCACCACTCGAGAAAACAGTCTGAAAAAGAATCCAAATAGCTAGCCGCTTTAAATTTTTCACAGATATAAGTACAGGAGCAGTCTAATTTTCAATATTCTTGCTTACCTATTGTCTCCACTGTCTGCTACATCCTATGAATCTTCGCAATGTCCATCAACATGAAGTTGATACAATATGTAGCATATGGGGTCCAAAAAATATAGTCGTCGCCCCATCAAGATCTCTCTGGTGGCCTTATATTGTAGCCTATTATCAGTGATGACCTGCACGACTTCTCTCCTGCTTGATCAATCACCTTCTCCATCAATTTGAGGATGTACATAGCATCATGCACCTAATTGAAAGCATCAACTGACTTATGAATCAAATTTCAATATATCAGAAAGTTGATAATGATTTGTCTAGTAGAACCGGTCTAACCATCACACATCACCATCAGTCCATATGTGGACCACTTGCTCTTGTATAAGGCAATCCACTTCTCTAACTCCATATTATTGTCAATAAGCTTACCGTAAATGTTCTTCAATCTTGAAGGATCTACAACGAGACCAACAGCCTGTATGAAGAAAATAGCAAACCTATAATACATATTATTTTCCACATTCGTTGAAATATAGCTGAAGTGAAACTAGAATCCAATAGCTCGCCATATATCTTTCTTCTTATTCTTCTTTAGCATTGTGACAACCCTCTGCTATTTTGATTCCTTGCTGAAGAAATCATGTGTATCTAAATCATGGATGGTGGCTCCTAGTGAAAACTCCCTGAAGGACTTCATTCTACTACCACAAGCCTCTAACATAGATGCAATACGACACCACCTCTGCTGACAGCCTCCATAAGGAGATCCTCCTGAACTCTAGATCTACCCTGCTACTCGTAGAATCGGAGCCCAGCTCATATTATAAAGGTCTTATGCCTGGCCACCTCATCTTGCTGCCACTGATCATCCAGGCTCGCCTGAATGGCAGCCTAAATCTATGCCTCCTCATCATGTAGAGTCGACTCCTTTGACTTCCTAAAGTGCTAGAAAGGTGGCTCTATCACTCGACAGTTCACCTCTGCCTTCCTTTTGGCAACCCTCTCCTTCACTACTTTAAAATTAGCAAAGTACTTATTCATCAACTGTCAGATCTCCTGTGGGCATTTTCAGCATATAGATATATCGGAATAACCACCAGCTAAGTACTGCTTCAACTAAGTTATCCCTCCTTTGAAATCTGTGTTGCACCAGTTGCACTTTATGGTGCCAATCCGAGAATATTTGCTCACGATCCCAACCAATATCACACTCTCGCTCCTTTTTTCTTGATAATTTCATTCTTGCAGGTTTATCAAGTATGTCAGTTTATCAATTATTTAAAAATAAAAAAAATTACGATTAAAATAATATTTTTTTAACTTCAAAAAATACATCTAATTTATCTAATACATAGTATTTTTCATATATTTTTATTTATTTATATGATTCGAATAATTTTTAAATTAAAAATTGGTCCAAATACCATAACTTTAGAAAAATATTTTTTTACTTCAAAAAATACTTCTGAAATATGTATTACGTACTACTTATTTTTCATATTTTTAGTTTTAATTTAGACCATATAAAACCATACCATGGATACTACATATATTTTTCTAGGTCCGTGGACATACGTCAAAGATTACTTATTTCTTATTCTTTTTAAATTTAGACCTAGGCTACTATACGCATGGCCGTCTCAAAACTTAAATAAATGGACACCAAATTTAGCTGAAGAGTAGCTTACATGCCCCTAAATATGCTTCTAATTTTACATTCAATTTTATTTTTTATTTTTTATTTTTTAATCCAAAAATATTTTTTTAATTTTAAAAAAAATGATATATATTCTAAAAATTAAAAAATTTTATGTGATTATGTAGATCTATAGATTTACAACATATCAAAAAAATAAGCTAAAATAAAAAATTTTGGCATAATCTTTTCTTATTTTGTAAATTGCAAAGTATCTTTTGGCGTCCAAAAAAATAGGTTAGGAAGGCTTAAAAAAACTTGTCGAGCCTTCCCAACTTACCTTTAAAACAAACAAAAGAGATGACGCGGGCCGGTTCAGAACCAGTCCAACTCGGTGCGAACCAATTCCACACAGAACCGACGGACCGAGTCCATGCGGTTCGCAACCGGTTCCGATTGGTTCCTATCGGTTCGGACCGGTTTCGGCCAGTTCCAAAAAAATTGGTGAACCGATTTGATCTCCTATCAAGTTAGCCCGGTACGGGCAGAACCAAACCTTTGCTTAGACCAACGATTGGTCCCAAAAAACAAAGAAAAGGTGAGGCACCTCAACCAAATGACAATAGTATGTCATTCAAAGATCCTACATCATGCATCCTTGGAAAACATAAGTATTGCCGAGAAAAATAAAAGGCTAGTTCATGAGTAGGGGTGTGAAGCAGTTTAAGCTTTATGAACATCCAACCAAGTTTCCCCTATACTTGCGAGTCTAGGGAAGGAGATAAGGGTACACAAAAAGAGCAAAATAAGCCTACCTGATTAAGTTGGTACAGACAAGTGTCTCATACCGAGAACAGCAAAAGACTTATGTACACTCAAGCCTTTACAATGTCATATACAAGTTGAAATTTAATTGCAAGCTACTTTCTCTGGAACAAAGAAAATAATTATAATATTCAAGTAATTAACTTCATAACCAGCATTTTGAACAGCAAGTTAACTATTACAAGAAAATAGTGTTTAGTGATGGCTTTTATAGCAGAAAAATAATATCTGCCTCAAAATGTTTGCATATATAGCAGCAAAAATAATTGCCTTTTAAAAATATATGTAGACCTATAGCGACAAAAATTGTGGCTGCTAAAAAAATTCCAATTTTAGAGAGATTTTTTTGCCACAATGACTATCTTTCTAGAGAAATATAAATATCGCATTAAACTTTTTGCAACAGTATAAGATTTTTTTTTTTTTTTTGGGAGAGGTGGGCACTAGTTTGTTGCAATAATTCTTAGCGGCAATTTTGTGACTTCTAGCAGCTCTTCTTTCACCTGCTAAAAGCCTATATTGTTGTAGTGATAACTCCTGAAGTGCCACCTTGAACAGCTTTAAACACCAAACAATCAAAAGGAAACCCTTTAAACATCTAAAGCCCATGTAGTATGTAAAGTCACTTAGATGTCCATTTTTATACGCTTCATAGGCTGCTTGATGCAACCTATAATCAACTACTACAGGTGTAGACTGATTTCATAATAATTAATTATGGTGCGATAGATTAGACACTTCAGCAAATGCTCATCATCCCAAAAGATCATCATAAAGATAATGTGAACACAAAACAGAACATAATAGATACCTTATCAATGAAACCTAATTAATGAAACATAACAAGTGCAGCAAACTGAAAATAAGTACAACAGAACAAAAAAAAATATTGCCACTAAACTCGAGTTCCAAGGATGTGATAGATGGCAACGATGGTAATGATGATGGGTAGAGATAATGATTGATGGATGAAGAAACAAAGGCTGAAAAAGATGGTTATAGAGCTAGTCGGATAATTACCTCTGCGAGTTTGGTCCTTCCAATCCAATAAGAATCTTCAGGTCGCGCTCCACCAAGGCATCGAGACGAAGGATGACGAGGTCGAGAAGGTGGCTCCAAGAAGAAATAGGTCAAGAAGCAGAGTAAAAGTAGAAGAAAAAGAATTTCTCAAAGCTTCGCCCACGGTGGCACTCACCTTTCTAGGTTTTTTTTTTTAATGGTTGTCCCTTCTTTTTATAGGCGCCAAAACAGTTGAACAATCTTTCTAAAATTCTCTAAAATGATTTCTATAACTTCTCCACTAATCCTTATCCAATAACTTCTCCAATAGCCCTTATCTTTCCCCCACTCGTCCTTATCTTCCGTCCAACCGCCTATTACTGTTCCATGAACAATAACTCGGGTCAGATTACTATTTCGTGAATAGAAACTCGGGTCGGATTACTGTTTTGTAAACAGTAACTCGGATCGAGTTACTATTCACGTGAACAGTAACTTTTTTTTCTTTGTTCTCTTTCCTAACTTCCTTCCCCCCTTCTTCCATACATTCAACATGCATAATTCTATCTCCAAGACTTTCACCCATCCTCCGTTCCTAGAGATGAGTGATAGCCGTGGACATTGAAGAAAAGCTAAGGCTCAAACAATTAAGTGTAGTGCTTTGTGGTTGGGTTAGGCTTCCTATCACACCTAGGTGACCCTTTTTGCTTAGCAGTCCTAGTACATGACTCGACCAAAAATCCAAGCCTAAACATAGCTTTCGATGGAAAACACAGAAACAACCAAAAATAAACTATGCACAAGATGGAGTTCTGAGACTATATCAGTTTCCTCCAGCTGGAAAGAACTCGACTCCTGACGAGTAGGCCTCCTGTATGCGCTGCAACAAATCGGATCTCTGGTGCCTCAACTCGTGCTCGCTGATCCATGAACTATCTGATATACGTCTCTTGTGCCAACGCCCAAGAAATCTGCGATACTACCTACGCCTAATGTCTACTGCTCGCACGTCAAGAATATCCTCAATACCCTCATGAAAACTGGACTCTAAGCTGGTGCTAGGTAGATCTAGAACTGCAACCGCCTCTGGTGGATCTCCATGAAACTGGTACAGGTCGGCGATGTTGAAAATTGGAAAAGTCTGGACGTTGTTTGGAAGCTCCAATAAATAGGCATTCTCCTCCAGCTTTCGACGTATGCGGAATGGACCATACTTTCGCGGGCTGCACTTATTGTAACTACCCAATGGAAATCTCTCGCTCCTGAAATAGGCTATCACTACATCGTCCTTTGCAAAGTGAACCTTCCTGCGATAATGGTCAGCATCATCCTTATACCTGGCACTGGAGTCAAGCAAGCACTAATGGACTTCCCGTTGGATTTGACCAATATTGTCCTCTGCTCCGGCACTTTTCCGACCATGATAGAGAATGGAAGCACGCTCACTAACCAAACATCTAAGCATGTTACTGAGTGTACGGTTCACTACCTCTGTCTGACTATCTATTTAGGGGTGATAAGCACTGCTGAAGTTTAGTTTTGTTCCTCATTTGCTTCAAAGAGTTTTCCAAAAATAACTAGTGAATTTTGTGTCCCTATCAGATGTGAATGATCTTGGAATATCATGCAGTCTAACAATTTTTTTAAAAAATAAATTTGCTATATGAGATGCATCAGATTTTTATTGGGCAGTTACAGCAAGCTCAGCCCGCGAAAGTATGGTCTATTCCGCATACGTCGAAAGCTGAGAGATAACGCCTATTTATTGAAGCTTCCAGACAACATCCAAACCTTCCCAATTTTCAACGTCGCCGACCTATACCAGTTCCATGGAGATCCACCAGAGACGGTTACAGTTCCAGATCTACCCAGCACCAGTTCAGAGTCCAGTTTTCATAACGGTATTGAGGATATTCTTGACATGCGATCAGTAGACACTAGGCGTGGGTAATATCGCAGATTCCTTATGCATTGGCAAGAGAGACCTATTTCAAACAATTCATGAATCAGCGAGGACGAGTTAATACAAGAGGCCTACTCGTCAGGAGTCGATTTCTTCCTAGTTGTGGGGAATTGATGTAGTCTCAGGGCTCCATCTTGTACTTAGTTTACGTTTTTTTGTTGTTTCTGTGTTTTCCATCCAAAGCCATGTTTAGGCTTAGATTTTCAGTCGAATCATGTACTAGGACTGCCAAGCAAAAAAGGTCCACCTAGGTGTGATAGGAAGCCTAACACAACCACAAACCACCACACTTAATTACTTGAGCCTTGGCCTTTCTTCAATGCCCATGGCCATCACGCAACTCTAGGAACGAAGGAGGATGGGTGATAGTCCTAGAGATAGAATTGTTCACATGAACAGTAACCCGACCCGAGTTATTGTTCACGAACGGAAGATAAGGACGAGTGGGAGAAAGATAAGGGCGGTTTGAAAAGTTGGATAAAAATTAGTAGAGAAGTTATCTAGAAACCGTTTTGGAGGATTTTTAGGAAGATTGTTGCAGCTGTTTTTGGGCCTATAAAAAGAAAGGACTACAGCCATTAAAACAAGAAGAAAAAGAAAAAAATCTAGAAAGATGAGTGCCGCCGTGGGCAAAGCCTGAAAAATCCTTTTTCTTCCACTTTCATCCTACTTCTTGATCTATTTCTTCTTGAAGCCACCTTCTCGACTTTGTCATCCTTCATCTTGATGCCTTGGTGGAGCGCGACCTGAAGATTCTCATTGGATTGGAGGGACCAAACTCGCAAAAGTAATTATCCGACTAGTTTTATCATCTTTTACCCAATCCTCGTTTATTCATCCATCAATCATTATCTCTACCCATCATCATTACCATCATTGCCATCTATCACATCCTTAGAACTCAAGTTTACTGGCAGTATTTTTTTTATTATTCTATTATAGTTATTTTCAGTTTGTTGCACTAATTATATTTCATTGATTAGGCTTCATTAATAAGATATCTATCATGTTCTATTTTATGTTCACATATCCCTATGATGATCTTTTGAGATGAAGAGCATTTGCTGAAGTGTCTAATCAATCGCACCATAATTGACTATTATGAAATCAGTCTACACCTGTTTTAGCTGATTATAGGTTGCACCAAACATGAATGAGATAAAACTAAAACAATAATTTAAAGGATATGGAGGCTACACTAAGGTTTGAGAAGGTTCATAACAAATAGCATTAAGAAAGGTTCAAAGAAATAATGAAAGCAATCATGGCTCCTATAAATGCCCAAATGTATCCATGAAGAGCTAAAATGGCCATATAAGGTCAAACTAGCTGCCAAAAGCATCAAAACAATTTTCCAAATAAAGAGAAGAGAAAGGAGTCATGGGCAGACAATAAGCACTGCTAGATGAATAAAGACCAAATTTAAATCAGGTCGATCTTGGCTTAGCCTAGAAGGCTATATTCAACCAAAGGTGAACCAATGTATAAAGAAACATTATGTCTCAAGGACCACCACAAGATGGGGGGAAGGCGGCTTCAAGGCAGACCTTCAGATGGCGATCAGAGGACAAAAGATGCCTAGAGAATAAAGAATAGCTCAAAAAAATATAAATAAATAAATAAAGACTGGACTTCTGCTAACTGCCAAGGTCCATACTCCAATAGCAATATGCAGACTAGAATATTTACCTCCCCTAAAACAGTGCCTCAAAGCAAGCAAAGGGTGTTTTGATGCTCACTTTCATGAGATTGTCCCATATAACAAAATCCCACATGGAACCAACCTTATGTTGGATGGTTGGTAAGATAATGCAGTAGAAGGTGAAGTCCTAACCAGACTCATATATGAGACTGTGACTCATAATCTCCCAAAAATCACATATTGCAAGCTTGTTGCCTCTTCAGACCCACACATCTCTTCCTCCACCTCCTCACCTCAGTTGAATAGATGCCTTCAAGTTATATATGTCCTACCACATGCAGCGCATCACATGAAGAGGGTGGTTGGAAACAAAATGACCCTCCAAGAAATTTTCCTAATCCATAACAATATTTTGCAAGCGACCAACAGCCAACTATGAGATTGCAGCAACCATACCATGGATGTTGGCATCAAGGACATAATAGCACTCTTTGGCATCACAAGAATTCATCCAACATTCATGTTCACTTGAATATTATCAACTTTTAGAATTGCTTAACAGTTTTTTTTGTGAATTTGATATCAAATACAGTTGCTGGCATTTCCTCTAGACAGAAACATTGAGTAAAAATTTGTTAGAAAAAATAATAAAGATCCACAAAGTATTTGGCTACTTGATTATCAAAACTATGCATCTATTTTTTCTTCTTCTTTTTGAGAAATAAGTTATGCATCAATTAGACAGCCTGAAAGGCATAATCATATCTTGCCCAAGACAACTTTCGGGATCACCTCAAAATAAAACATAATGTCCAAATGTCATCCAACCAAGGAACCAGAAACTGATACTGATAAGAAAATGTATTCTTAAACCGAGGTAACTGAGTTTTAGCCTTGATGTTTCAGCCCTGGACATATCCAAAATATAAATAAATTCAGAATGAAAATTATTAAAAGAAACTTGAGGTAATATAGTCAAACATCATTCACATATACAAGAAAGTACAAAAGTTGTAAAAGGTGGTGGCACAAAAAGCAAATCATTTAATGCTTAACGAGGTAAAGCTTAAATCTCGTGGATTTTCTTTCAACACTTAGAAATGTAAGAAATTTGTGAAAAAGAACATGGTAATTGATGTGGTTTGTGTTTTGGCCTTAATTTTCAGTAAGGACATGCCTTCCAAAAGCCAAGTGTATCAGATCTTGATAGTTAGAATCAAAGTACGCCATACCGATACTGGTACCGGTTCGGACCGGTTTGAACTGCTACCGAATAGAGCCAACAGAGTGCAATGCGAGCGTGAAAAAAAGCTCGCGGAAGCGCGCGTGGGCGCGCGCGACGTTAAATGCTACAGTCGCGGGGGCGTGCGCCACGGTTCCTAGCTCGCACCCATGCGGGCGTGCTGCCCAGCGCACAGACGCGCTACCCAAGGCGCACGTGCCGGTGCTAACCGGTCTGGTATGCACCAGTACCGGACTTGTACCGCTCGATTCCGGCCCCTTTGGGGCCGGAACCGTTTTCCACGCTTGAATCGGACCAGTTAGGTACGGGCTGAACCAGCCAGTACAGATCGGTTTAGTATACCATGGTTAGAATAAACTTATATCCTATAATACTTAGGCTTCGAATTGAATAGCACATAATTCAAGCACGAATAAGAAAAGAGGATCTATTTGTTGCAGAAATTTTCAAATCCATATGCATATACCTCCCACATAAGGTATAATTTAGGTGTTGTGTCCAGCTTACATTCACCCCTATATGCAATACATATGACTCAGGTCATAAATTATGAAGCTCCAAGTGTGAGATTGATAGCATCTTGAAATGACAAGTCCAAAGAAAGTCATCTTAGATAGTGAAACACATGCAACCACCCCTGCAATATGCATGATACATCCAACAAACATTTATATACATAGATGTACAGATAAATGTGCGAACATACATGTATTCATGCACGGATACATGCATGTATCCAACCATCCATACATATATACATTAATACATACAAGAATACAAGCATATGAGAGTATTCATATGAATTGTTATCATTTGGCATTAATTTCATATGAGTCTACAAAGAAAAGGTGCCGTCCCCTGGAATGATACTGACATATATCAAAATTTTGTTGGTCAATTATTGTTCTCTTTTTTAAATAATATTTATAGTTTCAACAATATAAAGAAAACATCTAATAACATCTTTCATCTCTCTTTTATATATTTAAACTTACTTGTACAATTAACATTGTGTTCAGTTACACTGGCTTATGCAGAAGATCTACCCATGACAATTTCAGAAGAAAGGGGAAAAGTTTGCATTCATGCATGCAAGAGCATACACACACAAAGTTCAGTGAGCCTTATCTTCAAACTTTAGCAGAACTACAGCGTTTCAAACTCTTCCAATAATGCATGTTTAAAGCTTGCTAGAAAAGAACAAAGATAGAGGTATATATGGTCAAAAATAACAACCATGACTATTTTTTGCCCTGATTCATTTAACTTAAATTGTGTCCAATAAATTAATGAATTGCAACAAACAAAAAAACAAAAAGAGTGAGTTCAGTAAACCCACCAAAAAGACTACTTACCCAGTCATAATTTTTAGAAAGAAATTCAGCAACAGTTGATTTATGCCTTGTTAAAAGCTCCTGCAATGCAGCTAGCACAATATATTAGCACTGATGTTGACAATATATAAAAAGGGAGAGGCATGGTGAGAATTTTGGAAATATATCCTTATTAGACATGTGAAAATGAATTAGAAATCGAAATGCTGCGAACATCACAAAAAGAGCATAACTAGACTCAAGAATGCCTGCCAGGAAAGGATAATTGAAAGGGCCATTTAACACCTCACAAGTCAGAGCTCCAAAAACATTATCTTTGCAATATCTAGAAAAAAAATACAAATATTACATACAAAATTTGTGAAAGATGTAGCCTGATTCAAACAAGAGGCCTTCACCAAAATCAGTAATATGCAAAAAATAGTCCAAAGAAATCAAGTTCAGAAATAGAAGATGCAAAGAGAGCAGAAGCCATAGAAAACACATGCATACATACCACATGCATAGATTCTTGCATATGCATAGATTCTTGCATATCTGCTGTCGGACATAGATTCTCTGCTGTCAGACATAGTTAAAGATGATGATGATGGTCATCGTCATCATCATCCTGTAAGAGTCTGTAGTTTAAGCAAAAGGTGCTCTTTAAAACCCTACGTTTGGGTGTTGCAAAGACTTAAAACCTTAAATTGCTAAACTGGAAAGCAGATAAGGGAAAACAAGATTCATAATAGGGTGTGAGGGAACCCTGGGATCACAGATGGGGAAGAAGGTGGGAGTGGGAGGAGCAAGACAAAAGGATGATGTGCTAATTCACAAGAAAATCGGGTCGATGAGGGGGATTTTGTTTTGTTTTTAACTCATTATTTCCAGTTTCCTATATCAACCCATGCAGGTCATGGCTACTGACTGGCAACAGGTTGATTGAAATTTTTGGGTTTTATACAACCAGAACCAGGTTTCAACAGGTCAAGACAGTTGATAAACATCTAAGAATCAGTACACTTGTTCGCTACAAATAACTGAATTTAGTGCTATACTTTATTTATTTTTTGAATTTTGAAAATTTTTACCAAGAGCAAATTTAGGCAAGAAAGTGGCTTGTCATGAAACCTAAAAGACCAACTAGTAGGTAATGAGACTGATGTAAGGCCCGGATCATGCAACACAATCCATATCATGGTGATCCAAGTATATATCCAGCCGAAAGGAGCATTAATGGAGCATATTGAAGCATCAAGAGTATTGAACAACTCAAGTTAAGTGCAATAGTAGAGAAACCTGGACCAAGCCTAAGTAGTTTATTTCAAAAAATTTATTTTATATAGCATCCTTCTTTAGGTCGTTCTTTGATTTGGTTTTAGACACAATTCAAACAAGATTACTATGTGCAGGTCCTATTTTAGGTATTTACTTGGAGGGCATCCTTGAAGCCCTTAGTATTTATTTTAGAAAAATGCAAGTGTCATTCTATATGGGATTCTATGGGAATCCTAACATTGTTATATAAGAAAGGGTTTAGGCAACAATGATGGAGTGATTTTATATTTTTCATAGGGTCCTGACAGGAAAGAGGAAAGGCAGCAGGCTAGTTAATTTTCAGGGGCTACTTGCTTCTTGTGAGTACAGCTTTAGTGCAAAAAACCTCTTGGCGAAAGCCTGGTTTGGTTCTTGCCCATCAGTGGGTCAATTTCTCTAAATTTTCTATCTTCAATCTGATACATTCATCCGTAACAAATTTAGCGCAGATCGAAATTTTATATTGATCTATTCACTGCCATTACACAATTTACTTGATTCAGATCAAATCTAAATTCAAACCTGATAAAATCTGTGCATATAATCTATTTATTCTTCTCAATGCTAAAGTTTTAAGATCAACAGTACACTTGCAGCCCAAAATAAACCCTGTAGAACCTCTATAGTCATGCTCAACAACCCTCTGTTCCACCCTCTACTACTCTGGTTTCAGGTCACCAAGAAACTCTACAAAAACTAAACCTTCTTCCGCACCTTCTAAACCTTATGGGACGTATATTAACTCTTCCAATATTTTGCATTTATTAATCTCACTTTGTTCTCTCATCTCTTCCAATATTTTGCATTAATTGATCTCACTTCGTTCTCTCATCTTCACAAAAATATGGATATCAACCTTGCAAGTTTACTTAAGCCCTACAATTTTCCTTCTTTATGACATACGAGTGCCAATACATAACCTTAATCCCTAAACTGTTAGGCCAATCACCAGTTTAAGCTAGCGTTGCCAGGAAGCAATCCCCCAACAACCCCATAGACTTGGAAAGAATGTAGAGGATAAGGGAAGATGGCAAGGTTCAAATATAGACAATTGTATTTTTCATCTATATGGCACAATTTTTGTTTCAGAATATTATATTGAAACAAAGTACACTTATGTACATAGGCATGCACACATTTGATCCAACAACAAATGTATTTGTGTACATGTATACAAACAATGTCAGTTCTTATATACAGTGCCCATCATGCATTTGAGCACATTAATCGCTACTACTACAGGTAGGATGGATGAAATGGAGAGTGCTTCTAGTGTATGAAGTGACTTTCATGCCCTAGCAAGTAAAGAAAAAAGTTTATAAAACAGCAATAAGACCAACGATGCTGTATAGGTTAACACAATCGATTAGTAGCAATCAGCACAACTGGCAAAAAAAAAAGAACCAAAAGGATTGTTCTTTTTCATAATGTCATCCACTAACATAGGCTGACCTCCCAGCCCCTTTCCACCCCACCCTAGAATCTTCTGTGGTGATCATGTGGATCACAACTTAATTTTCAATTGGGACTCATTCAGTATTTGCATGCAGTTATTTAAAAGGTAATATGTGAATGTGTGAAATTACTAATATCAATGCATTAATGCTAGCCAAAAAAAAAGGTACAAAAATCTACTACAAAAAGGAAGCGCAAAAAAATAACTAGTGACAACATCAAAACGTGTAGCAGAGGAAAAAAGTGACCCAAAAAAGCAATAACTTGACCTTAAAAGTTGCAGAGGCATCCGAAGCTATGTCAAAATTTGGAAGCTGTATATAATTAAAGAACTTCCTCATGTTTTCAGACTCTAAAACATACCTGCAAATGAACAGCTTAAGAATCTGACAAAGCAAACCATTATAATATAAGTTTATAAGCATCAACGAATGTAAAATTTATGCTTGAATAGGAAATGAT
Organism: Phoenix dactylifera; assembly: GCF_051530095.1. NCBI lineage: Eukaryota > Viridiplantae > Streptophyta > Magnoliopsida > Arecales > Arecaceae > Phoenix > Phoenix dactylifera. The sequence continues at coordinate 9,293,046 of NC_143204.1, read as the reverse complement.
ACCTCTCTATGAGATACATTGAACTAAGCAAATACTAACCAATATGAAAATAGATCCTTGGAGTATAGTGGCAAACGTCAACATGCAAACAGTGACCTAGAGACATCATTGCTCAAACTGTAGATATGAAATTACTTACTGCTCCAGTCATGGATAAATTTTTCCACATTTTTTATACATGATGGCCAAGCAACAAACCTTACAAATTAAAAAGAAATAAAAAAAGATTATCAAATAAGCCCTTTCCAGAGCTAATTCCAAGGAAAAGTAAAAGAAAAACTAACATAACAAATGGAAGAAAAAACATGGATAAAATCCATATTTGATAATATATCCATATATAATAACCATAATCATAATTAACAAACATTTCAACCATTTGTCTCCATATGATTTCCGAAATCCTTCTTCTTTCTATACAACTATGGACTTCTTATAAATTGTCAAAGCAAAACTTACCTGAATACTTTTCTCATTCTCCTCTTCTTAGTTCTATGAAGACTCTCCATAGCACATATGCAAAAGAAATACAATCTCAATATTTTCATTTCACTTTTATTGCCATGACTCCTACTAATCTTCCAACAATGTAATTTTTTATAATATCCTCTATAATTGTAAACATCAATGGTCATTGATAAAAATGGTCAAATCCCATACGATAACAAAAACCAGAAACCAAGTCACATCATTTCGGTCAAAATCTGCTTGAAACAGAATCCATTAGTAGATATTAGATTCTACCAAGGTTTGTCATGCTACCTCGAGCCGCCTAGTTGGAGCCCTCTCTCTCCCTCCCTCCCTCTCTCTCACTTCCTTTGCCCTCATCTCATCTGTCATCTGCCGTCTGCAGGGGATCACCCCTATTTCATTCACTATAGCAGCCATTTGCCAACTTCGATTGTGAAGTTGCAAAAAAATGTAGGGCACAGCCCCTGTTTTGAACAAAACAGGGGAAGCCCCTACGAAAAGCGGACGACAGACGAGATGAAGGCTTTTTTGATCCCTCTCTCTCTCTCTCCATAATACAACTCAGAATAGAATCCAGTATACAACTCAGACCTGATACGTCTACGGATTCTGCTCCATGTGCGAGGCCATTTGTAGCTATAACATGTCCTCTTGAACGACCTTAAGGAGCTAGTCTCCCGTATGTAATAGTATCTCCGCGGGCTCTATCAGCTCGTGCACTGTAGTCCCTATCTTATGTGACATGCATAAACTAGAACTCACAGGTGAGAATCAAAGACCACCCTATGGCTATGTCTCATAAATGGTGGTCTTATATCCTCCACTCTCTTCCTAGCCACTAGATCCATGATCACCAAAACTATCACTGCTACTCTTCTTGATCTCTGAATCTGAGTGAACTGACTCCACTCTCTCCATCAAGGCTACAACTGCATATTCTTTTCCTTTCAAGCTACGTTGAGCAGCTACCTGCTTTTACTTCGTATCCCTCTCTGTCTGGCTATGCTAGGAGAAGAGATGCTGCCCTCCTAACTAAATCAACTGAATAGCATGGTAGCCTCGTCTAAGCAACTTTCGGTCATATCTCTGGAAGGATGCCTTAAACAAAGTCATTTAATGATCGACTCCTAGTGATACCTATGGTTGTGATTGTGGCTGATCAGTTGGAAGCATACGTGGAATGTTATGATCCGTCGATAGCTTTGCATCCATCCTAGACTCGCTGGCTACAAAACTAGCTAGTTGTTGAGATGATCCTGGATCATCAAGCTTTAGCACCTGGCCCACAAGCCATCCAATTATGAAATTTCTCAATATGAACAGAAGTATTGTGGATTGGATCTGTGTACTTCAGCTCCACTTCCTTCTGAATGCACTTAACATCAACCACATATTGTAATGATTAGTGAACATATACAAGATCATTGAGACGCCTCTGTGTCAAAACGGTTTCTGTGCTTACTGTGGATAAGGGCAAAAGTGGACCAGTTCCTCTGTTTGCTTCTATAACGTCAAGTTATAGTTATCGCTGATATCTAATAAATATGGATTCATACTTTTTTTACTTACAATAGCTGACAAACTCTACCAACACTCTAATAAACATAGATTCTTTAGAACAATCGAAGACAATTGGAGTGACGTCATTCAATCGTCTGTTCACGAGGCTACCAAGTGGCCTTAAGAATTAGTGATCCTTGACCTCAGCTGCATTAAAGCCGAGTAAGCAGCTTGAAAGCCCACGATTGGCCAAAAGCGTCAATAAGCAAAGCTAACCAAAAGGTTTAAAAGAACGAACTCTCAGAAGCCTATGCATGAGCCACCAATATTGGTCCGAGCCCAAAGCGAAGACAAAAAGGGACAATATTCTGCAGAAGCTATTCTTTATATTTTAAAAAAAACTATGAGGATGATGAATGGTGGGAGCAAAAAAAGGAAAATACAAAAAGAAGCATGCTTCACTACCTAGCCGGAAAAAAAGAAACCTATTCTACTGCTTTCCTGCTAGTTTCCCTTCGGAGGAAGGTCCCTCCTCTTCAGCGACAGCAGATCCTCCATGGATGATGCGGTTGAGGTCGATTTGGGGATGTAGCTCGCCGACCATCATCCAGCACGCCTCGAACCCCTTCTTGACGGAGTCCGTGGTAGCCTCCAACATCATGTTGCAAAAGTCCTAAAGCCTTTAAAGTCCTCGACTACCTGCTAAACCTTCTTCTCGGCCTCCATAGCCTCCTCCTCAGCTCGAACGGCCCTCTCTTCAGCCCCAACAATCCGCTCCTCAGCTCAAACTGCTCGACCCTCGGCCCAGGCAAATTTCTCAACTCGGCAAATTCTGCCCTCCACCTCGGCTGCTACCTCCTTGAACCAAGCAATGTTCTCGAGCTGAATTGTTATCTTTTTTAACTTCAGCCTCGCCTCCCCGACCCTTCTCTACGCCTCGGCGAGCCAAAACTGAAGCAGTGCTTCTCTCAAGCAAAGCGAGCTTGCTCCTAGGCATGCTCCCTCGCCTCCTGAGCTATCACTAGCTTTGACTCCGCCAAAGACCTTCCCCAATCAGCCTTGCAGGTTTCGCGCTTAGTTGCCACTACCCTAAAAAGGTAGGCCGCGAGGATGGCTCTAATGGAGCATAGGTGCACTGCGATTACAAAGATAAAATCAAGACGACAAGAAGAATCAAACATACTAAGTGAAGACCTCGAAACCTCGATGCCCACCTCGACCGTCCCGATATAAGCAGCATTGACGAGCTCTATTGTCGTCATCACCTAGAGACGCTTCTCATCTTCCCAAAGTATCATCCTCCTAACCAACTCGCCAAGGAGCTCAGAGGAATCAATGAGTCAAGTCAGTGTCCTCAATCGACCATGCGGGCTAGTAAAATATATGTTTCGGGCCCCCAAGATGAAGACGGGGCAGTTGGGAGGTCAGCGCTCCCAGAGCCTCAATGGCAGGAGCTGGAGCATATGCCGGTCCAAAACCCAGCTCAAGTGCGGAAGTAGCTACGTCAACTACTGCTAGTGTCCAAGCAAGCTCGGCAACAACCTAGGATCCAAGGTCGGATCAAAAGGAGTCTCGCACACAGCGGTTAATGCTTCCTCAGGGAACTTTTTGGCACCACCCTCGAAGGAGCCTCCAAGATAGGTGGACGAGCAGAGACTAAGGCAATCACCTCCACCTCAGGAAGCTCAGCATCAAGGACTAGGGCAGCAGCAAGTGCCTTCGTCTTCCTCGACAAGTAGCCTCATTCCCGCTGAGCTTCCTTTTGCAGAGCGTATCCTTGGAAGCCTCAGACATTAGCTTTTTGAGATCGAACTTCATCCCTATGAAGATAAAAAAAAGGGTCAAAAAAGTCGAGCATCAACACTTAGAAGAAATAAATTCAATCAAAGCAGGAAATTACCCTCGGCAGAGGTCGCCAAAATGGCCTCGGAAAGTAGTTTAGCCAAGGACGGCGCCCGCATACCATGACGGGTATTAACCATCGCCTGCTCCTCATTAGACAAGATCGGCAACAGATTCATTGCCTTCTTCGGCGTGGACCATTGCGTTGGGAAGGCCCAGCCCCTCTCCAAGGATTCGAAAAAGAATTGGTCCTTCCAGTTGTGAATGGCGGAAGGACTAGACGGAAGGTGGAAACCTTTCCAGCTAGAGATGTACCCCCAACCCTTTTCCAAGAATTCTTCTTTAACTAGAAAAAAGCTTGGAAAAGCCCCAAAGGAGAGAAACCATGAAGAATGACAAAAGAAAAGAACCCGACAATCATTCTCCAAGCATTGAGGACGAGCTGAGTTAGGACAAACTGAGTCAGGACGAGCTAGTACCCATACAAAAGCTCGGCAAAAAGAACTGAAATGGGAAAACTTGGTCCCACCTTCAAAGTTTCCTGTAAAAAGTGAGCTAATTCTTCCCGGGCAACGTCACCCGACCAAATAGGCCAAGTAACTCCAGAGTAAAGTTTTAAGGGATGTGGTACTCGAACGAATCCTCTCCAAGTCGGCCTCCCCCAGTATGCATTTCTCAGCAGATGGGGCAAAATCGACCATCAAAGATGGTCCCTTGGAGCCCTCGGAGGCTCGATCAGATGAATGCAAAGCCACAAGCTCGTCATCTTCTCCCAACCAAATGAGAAGAAAAAGGAATGGAGGAAAGAGCAGAACATAAGGGAAGAACCAAGATAAGGAATCGATGAGGCCTACTGGAAGATTAAGGCGAAGAAACTCCGATAAAAAGACAACAAAACAAATGCCACGAGGAAGACCTTGGTTTGGAATGGAAAAAGGAAAGGATTTCGAAGATGGAGCACGAGTTCACCCTCGACCACTCTCTTTAGACGATTGGTTGCAGAAATATTGAAACAACGACGAAGCACAGGTCGCTAGCATTATATAAAGCCTCAGGTGGCTCAAATCGACATGACTGTTCAAGCAATCAATTCGATCTCCACCACATGTCAAGTGTTCGATTCTGAACCATCGCCAGGATCGCTACCGACAAAGCGTCCAACCGCCGCCTTGGAAATCCCACCACTAATAGTACCACTTCTGAAAGGGCAGGCGCCAGCATGCAATCAAAATGCAGTCTGTAGAAGAATTTCCAAGCTGATAAGACAGCTTGGTTGATTGGCTTTGTAGCTCGCCTCAACTAGTTGATTTCGCCCGAGGAAAGCTACGTCCTTCACCCGAGCCGATCAAGTCAGCTCGACCTCGGAAGTAGGGAGCAATTGATACACCTCAAAACCAACCTAAGCAGATAAGACAGAACGACTAACAAAAGCTCGCCATCTAGCCACAAGCTGACCATTCAATGCTTGCCATGTGGTTGATCCAGAAGACATGCAAAGAATTCTTCGTATTTCATACTCTCTGAGTCTCTGTCGAGCTGGCAACAACTTGGCCATGATCGCGAACTGTTTCCTAACAAAAGCAATACACGTGCAGATTCCCATGGCTGAGAAGCGCAGACATGATTCCGAGCAAAATATACACGTTACCAAATCAACCAGCATAGAGGCCCAAACTACTCAACGACGAGCTCCAACCCTCACCTATATGTTGCAATCCTGAGGCCCACCAGGTAAGTTCTCCTCTGACTGTCTTACGCTATCTCTACCCCTCTTAGACCTCCTATTTCTTCAGAGTCGTGTTTGACTTAGGCATTGGAGGGTCCCTCACCGGATATGCTCTGACAAGTAGACTTTCTTGTCTTTGTTGTTTTAGGTCGGAGTCAACGTCGAATCACTAGTCAGAGCAGCACCTCTGCCAACACCAACTCGGAGGCAATTGGCACTAGAACTACCATCGACCAAGTGCAACGGCCACCGAATCATCGCCACAGAGGCATGTTGACCCCCATCCAATCCACCTAATCTGGAAGGTCGATAAGTTGAGACCTCCAGCGACCCGTCAGCTCGGCGTCTTGGCCGAGCGGATCCTAGTGGCAACAATTGGCATATTATTTAATAATATATGAACCGACGTGTCCTCTAAAGTTAAGATTCTAACCTTTCAATGTATGGAGACATATTTAAAGGCTTCCCAGTTCCAACAAATATAAGCCTTGTTTTATGGAAGAGATAAATACTTATAATATAATATGGCTCACCCATATATCTTAAAAGCACATCACTTAGCAAAGATTTGAACATATGACTTGTAAACTTTATTGTCGTGATAACAACTGAAGCTTAATCTCTACAAAGCTTGTTTTACTTATATACATTTAAAATTCAGATGCTTGTGCTAGAATTAGAAATACTAAGGGATCATACTATGTTAAGGGCATATAAAGAAAGTTATTTTCATCTTCTCCAATTCCAGTCCTAGTAATTCTGAAAAATGAAATTATTAATTTTATCTTGAAAAGATACTAGTAAGTCATGATCAACCCAATAAAAAAATATCAGCAAATGATTCAAATAATTTTTTAGAAAAAAATAAGCATGTACAGAATCTTCTTGACAAAAGTAATGGAAGAGATGTTACATAAATGTAATGCAACACAAATTTCTATGCTCCTGTTCCTCCAACTCTCTTAATGTCTCATTTAGATCATAATCGAAGACATAAGAAAACCATATGCTGATCAGCCAAAGATGTACAGAACATACAACCATTAAAAGAGAATAGCTGCCATGCATAACATTCGAAAACAACATATATGATGTCTTTTTCCCTTCTTTATAAATATCATCTCAACGGACGGATACAATAAACTTTCTGGCACGCAGTTTTTAGGTATAAAGATTTTGGCTTACAAAAGAGGGGGAAAAACTAATAAACCAATAATATTCACAATTACCTTGCTATACTTTGATGACGAATGCATTCCCTTAACATAGCACCATAATGTAAAGCAATGTCCACATTGTCATACCTGGATAACCAATATGTTAGTACGTGACAAGTTAAGCTAAAACCAACTTGATATATGGCAGAAAATCCCACGACTTCTCCCAATGCAGAAGAACACATGGAATTGTTGGCATATAGCTGTTCGTAGCAAATAGAATCTGAAACTCATAAAGTATACTGCTACAAAAAATCGAAAATGCTATGCTCCTTTCCCTGATTTCATGAATGCTTCCACTCACTCGACTCAATCTTTTCCCAAAAATCTTTTCCCTGATTTCATGAATGCTAAAATAGAACTAGGTCTCCAGCATGCCACTTTATATTTCTAGCAAATTTGAACCACAGATCCTAGACCAAGACCTCGAATGACTATATATCCAGGCACCAAAAAGATTGGCAATAAGTTTAAAGAAGGCCTTCTTTTCCTAGTCACCATTGATTTGCATGCATTCAGACAAGATAATATTAGAGACCTCAAATGCCTGACTTTTAGAATTTTTGTTCACTTAAATGTAACATCTTGGAAGAGGTAGCATCTTAACGTTGCTTTGTATGGCACATTTTATCATGAGGCTCATTTTATCATGATACCACATAATGCACAACCCAAGTTCATGATCAAATGAAATTTTATTGATTTAAGTGTTCAATAATCCAAAATCACCATCATCGCCTAAAAGATAACTTTCTTCACAGCAAAGAATCCAAAACCACATCAGCTGCAGGAAAAAAATTTAGGAGAACTAATTGCCAATATTCAAACGTAACATTTAGATGGAAAATTTTCATCAAAAAAAACATTTAGATGGAAAAAAAATGGTAATGACATTTTTTTTTTCAGAAAAAAATGGCAAGAATGGTATCAAAAGAAATGAAAAAATTGTTCAAAATTACTGAATTCTTTTTGGCTGTAAGCTTTAAAATCTAAATCTCACCCAGAGACTAAAAGATCCAAAAGATCTTTGTTTGCTTCCAAATAATCAGAAGCAATCAACCGTGAATGAACTTGCTGCCTTTGTAAATTTGCAACAACTTGAGTAGCATCTTTCCGTGCCTGCAGAAGTTATCAAGAACCAGATTTTGGCAACAAGTTGACAACTGAATACATATCAATTGGAATAGGATAGGGCACAAGCTTTGCTAGAGTTGACCAGATGAATGCATATCAATAGGATTAGCCTAGACTATATAATATCCAAAGTTCAAGATACATAAACCTAGATAAGCTTGTTGTATTAAAATTATGACATTATATGTGTAATACATAGTCATTAACGTAAGATAAAATCTGTACATCTACCTCCAGGTTCAATTTTGGGAGACAAATAATTAGCAGGCGTAAGGTGTTTCCTTTAAAAAACTCCTGTGTCAACTGGGCACATGCTTCAGAGACTGGCTCTGCTTCACTGTTGCCATACAGAATAGATTTCAACTCCCGGATATTTTTGCTTAGTTCCGCCATCTGCATAGTTAGAGTTGAATATAAAAATCAATGACAATTAAATATACATTAGCAGTTAGCCAATAAGGAAAAATACAGGCCTTCCACATAATCTATGTATATTAGCAGTTACCCAATAAGGAAAAATACATGCCTCCCACATAATCTTTCATTTTTTCCTTTTTTATCCTTTATATGAAGAAGAATAGCAAAGAAGAAAAGGCAGATAAAACTTGGAGAAATTATAGGGTTGAAGCCACATATCCTGATGGGGATCAACAAGCCTTAGAAATACATTCTTGGTGCCAGGATAAGAATCAAAGCTTCTGGATGCACTTGGAGGATGATGTTTTATGAATTGTAGGCTTTAATTCAAGTCTAGGGCCCATTTTGCATGATCAGGGACTTATTTGTTATGAGTTTATAACTTTATTCTCAGAAGGATGGGCCCCTTTTTCTTATATGTGAGGGGTCCTCTAATTATTCACCAATTTTGTAGGGAATTATCTGCAGGAAAGTAAGCAACCAGACCTAAGTGACGGTCAGCCCCCTCTACGATTTTATGACAATGTTTATTAAATGAAATATTCTTTTTTTTATAAGAGTTATATTGAACACCCTAAGGAATGTTATTCTTTAACACCAGGGGGAGTAGTATTTTACTCTTCTTTTATCTTCTTTTTTTTTTTTGCTCTGCTTTTTCCCAATCTTGCTATTTTTCCACTATTCTCTTCACTCTTTGCATCAAACCCAGTCTTCAACCAGTCCCAACAGCCATAGCCCAGCATTCCCAGAGAACAGCCATTGGCCAACTTTAAGAGGACTTCCTAAACATGACCAACAAGCAGATAATCAGGCCAGCTGTTCAGAGCAATCAAAGACAACTCTCATAAACAGCCTAATCACAAAGCAGCATTATGCAGCAAATTAAAACCTAGAATTCCCTGAATTCAACCAAGAAACCAGGTTCTTATTTTTCTCCTAGAAAGCTAGTTAAAGAAGGCTTGACCGGGTTTCAGTTGGGGCCCAAGTTATCTTGATTTCAATCCCTTTAAGACACCATAAGACCAGTCAGCCTTATTTTTACCAATTTCCTCTCTCTACTTCTAATCTCTTCCTTAAACCTCCTTTCTCCCTTCTGTTTATTCCTCTCACTACATATCTGTTTCAAGTTGTTATTCTCTATGTCCACAGAACATGGTCTGAAGATAACAAAAATGAAATAGTCCCCTCACTTTCACTCTTTCTTATCCCCTTTTTCTTTTCTATTCTACAATGTATGTTGCAGATACAAATGATCCAGCAAGATCACTAGACTTGATGTAGACCACTTTGGCCACTACAGGTACAGCTAAACAGGATTCAAGAGCGAGATCTGCCATATCAAGAAGCCGAATCACATGCCATATTTGTGAAAGCCATAACTTGGTCATATGACATCGGCTTGAAATGATCTTTTTTTTTTCAAAATCATGTAACTTTATGAGATATACGACATGGCACTACCTTCTAAAGGAGACCACACAAATAGTAATCTAGCCCAAATTCCATTGTTTGGACCCTGAAATGGCCTGGTCAAAAAGAAATTTTCTTTTCGAAAAAAACTTTGACTAGGCATATCTCCTAAGCTAGGAAGAATTAGGCCGAGAGACAAAAGGCAAAGTTGATGTAGAAGTCGAGATCTACCTCCTATAAGAATTTAGCTTTTTCGTATTTATTTCTACTAATTATGTTTATTTTTGAAAAGCTAGTCCTATTCGAACTAGGAGACAAATCCAACTTGAATTGTGCAAGGGCAAAGCTCACTATTATAAATAAGAGCTATGTACCTCAGTTTTGAATCATCAATAAAAGAACAAAGAACCTAAACCCTACTTTCGCTAATTTTTTTTTTATTTTTTTCTAAATTTCTTTCGAGAGATTCGAGTTAAACGAGTTGAGTTCTTCCTTCTCTCCGACCGGATGAAATTGGTATCAAAGCTTCAATCCTTTACATCTGTGGAGGCCTTAGTGTATAGTCCAGATACGAAAGCAATACAAGCAAACAGGAAAAGGGCTATCCATGCTTGAAGCACATCGAAAAACAAAAATGAGTACAGCTGTTAATTCTACCTCAATAGATGATGAGATGAAGAGACGTCTCATGCAATTAGAATAGAAAATTGCCAACTCACCAAAATTATGTTTCGATCGGTGATGATGCCTTCAACACAAACACCAGCAACCCCTATAGCAAAGCATCTCCCATGTCTAGAGATAAGGATCTACCATCTACTGAAGAGGGAGTAATATGCGTGCACTCAGAATCCCTCTCTTCAGCTTTTCAAATTCGAAGCTCAAATCAAGATCCCTATATATGGTGGAACTGTCAATGCAAAGAGGCTAGATAACCGGCTAGACCAGATAAGTCCTTCCATTGGTTTAATTTCCACCTCTTAGTGAATATCTCAACTCATTTGCTTCCAAACATTCTATGATTTTAAATTTCTGCATTTACATAATAGTTGTCCTTACACTTCATATGCATGGCTTTATTTTTTTGGGCGTTAATTATCATATTTGTATAGGCATTGCACCAAGATTCGCCGTCTCGGTACTGGACCCCATACCGGTGCCACATTATCATTGTGTTGGTAGATACAGTGCAAGGTCTTTTCGGCGTACCAAAGGTCAGTATGCCTCCCGTACCAGATATTGATGCCCCATGCTGTCCGGTTCGGGCCAATACAGCAAACCATGCATTGCACACTAAATTCTTCTCAAGGGTTGTCTTGAATGGCTAAAACTATAGTCTGTTACTATTTTCCATACTATTAACAACAGAAACCCAGATTTATCTAACTGATGAATGAGGTCAGTATGCATGATGATGCCCACAATTATTCCATGACATCAAAAAAAAGGTACAATATATTGAAAATAATATAAGCTTTAATAGGATCAAGTACTTCATATGTTCAATCATGATTCTTAATAAATCATTACAATACGAATGATTGGAGAATAAGGAATTTACTAAGAAATTGCTTGCTATGCCTGTAAAAATATATGCTTCATAAAAGAACATGATTCCAATTGCCAAAAACAAACACACATACTAGAAGAGGCCTCTTTTCCGTATGAAAAATTCATGGACTCATCAGACTGCTTAATCGTGAAGTATAAACTCATGAAGGGCAAACCACTACTTTGCAGAATGAAAGTCCATATGAATGTTCCAACTCTAAGGTACTTAGCTAACTACCCATATCACTTTGGTGTCTAGGGCCTCTCCTCGATATCTCTGTTAAGAGTTCAAGGATTGGCATGCTCTCCTACTTCTAAACTTGCAAATACAGACGTACAAATCACCAAGTAATCCAAGAACAATAGCTTTAGTTATAAAAAAAATGGAGACAATCAAACAACCCAAAAACAATGACTTTAGCAGTTGGACAGTTGAACATCATTTTCTGGCAATGATTTGTCACCTTTTTGCTTAGGTTGCTCTGGCTTCTGGTGGAGGCAACCATGGTAGCAGTGGTTGATTCATTATGACACAAATCATTCCCTTTTGGGAATTTTCATCCTAAAATTTGCAATGGTAGAACACTTAAATTGAATATAATTCAAACATCGTTGGTGTGCATTCCTTGAACAGTGAATGAGTAGCGCATGCATAATAACACAATCTTTTAATCTTGACAAATCTGTTCTAATGCACTGTAAAAAGTAAAGAACTTTTTGCAGGTATCGGACCTCTAAAGAGTTCTGAAAATATGCTTACGTGCATGTTTCATAAAGGACCTATAGGAGCGAGCCACTTGAAACTCTGCATCCCAAGCATTTATAAATTTCACAGAACACTGCAAATGATTACAGTTTTGGGGAAAAATTTACATCTGAAAAGTACATACATGGTCTAATTCATGGATATCTAGCTCTCCAATGACATGCCAGTTGCTCTATTTGTCTTTTGCTCTATTTGTCTCTTTAGCCTCTAAACTTTCCCTGTCTCAGATCTGGAACTATATCATATGTCGCCCTTTAGTAACTTGCAATGGAATTATGCAAGTCCACCATACCACTTTCAAATTATTTTATTTTACTCATTTAAGTCTCATTCAAAACAAGACTACAAGATTATACATCTATACAAAAAACAAAAGCCAATAACAGATCTTTCTAGCAGAAATTGTCTGTATTTCCAGAATGGAATTGTTAATATTGCAAATGATTAGTCAAACTTGAAGAAACACAGAGCAAATTTCGAAACCAAAGCTCTGGACCATTTATCAGAAATTTATTTAATAGGACAGCATTTAAGAAATTATATAATAAAATTGTCATTTTCTTTAGCTTCCATCCTGTCCACTTCAGAGTAACCAAAACAAATTACTGGACTAACTTTCAAAATTCTGATTCAACTTCAGTTGAACAAACATTAATATACTAACATAAATGTGGACACATGAAATTCATAGCGATAAACTAACTGGATTAAAGTAGCATTTTCATTCACTATACCATCTCTAAATGAAACACTATATCATGTTAACATACTGGTGGTAGACTGGTAGCCCTAAAAGAAAAGATTGGCAAGTGACGATTCATACAACCAAGTCCAAATAGTTGGTAGGAGGCTTGAACTTTATGCTTATGAAAGTAACTCTTCAATCAATAGAAATCATAACTAATGTTAAGGTTCTGAAACTCTACTTTATGGCTAGAGTGCATCGAGTTCATGGTCAAGAGAAAGTGGGACATACTCTCACTTGAAATGAGAAAGTGAGAATGCTCAGAATGATCCATAAATCCCAGAAACTAACATATGGAAGCAACCCAATCATCTGATTTTTTATTATACTTCTTCAAAAGATCCTCAACATTAAACTCAATTTCTATAGTTATTTGGCAATCTTGCATCATACATTGCTAATAATGATGTAGACAGCCACCTTACCAACTTGCATTGGCAAGTTTATCCACTATGATGCCGTGTAATTGTAGAAGGAAATGAAAAGCTCACAAAAAATGACATCATATGGGAACAACTAAAATTTCTCAAGAAAGTCAACATGTATCTAGCACACGGGGAAAAGAAGAGCGTGATGGAAAAGACAGTAATGACAGGACAAACCAGAAACAGATCATGCAATTTCTATGACAAATAAGGTGATAACAATATAACAATACATAACCAAAGATCAATGACTATATTTGACATGGCTGACCACTAAGTAGATAAGCTCGGCCATAATCAACTGTCATTTTTCTAATGTTTAATAACCCATTTTGTCATTCCAAATAGTCCCTGGAACTAATCTTTTAGGAGCTCACTTCTAGTACTTCTCATACCTATATGCAACCAACTTAACCCTAGTTGTAAGAGTCTAACTAGGAAGAATTACTTGTTCTACACAATGCAAACCCGTTCCATTATATAGAGTTGGTCTATCTAGATTTTAATTGAAAAACATAGTCAGATTCTTCCGTCACATTTTTCCTTCTTTCCTCTTCTTGTTACTAGTATCAACAACAGAATGGTTGGAGCAGATCAAGAGCACTGATGTACCTGCAAAAACCAGCCAGATACACTATACAATCTAAATCTAAAAATATAAGAAAATTCACATACATCCTACTATAGACATTAAAATAAACAGATTTTATGCCTTCTCTTACCACAGTTCTGATATGACATGGATGTAAATAGTCCTAGTTATCTCAGTGAACAAACTCAAAGCATTCAAAAATTCATCCTTTACATTTAAGTTCATTAGAAACCCTAACAAACATAAACTTCATCCAAATTCCCTTGGCTGATATGATATTAATCATTTCCCTGACCTCATTTTATTCTCAGAATTTTTAAGAAGATACCAGGAGTCCAGCCCTATAAGTGCAGCAAAACCTCCTTTTTTTACACCTAACTCGTTCCATTAAACCATTCCCATAACTAAAAACTAGGAAACCCGAACTCCAAAATTGCTTTCAAATTCTTTATCTTTTCGATATAAAAATCTGTCCTACAGTCTGAGCCTATAAATTTTTTTTGTTCAATATGAAGCAGTGAACAGCTATTTCCTGAGAGCTAATAGGGCTTCCTAGCTAGAGCCCACACCCAGTGAATCATTCTGAAACCCTCTGCTGAGAATATCACAAGAGAAAAGATTCTCTGCCTCTCAAGGAGTAGAGACGATGTTTCCATTCCTTTAGGGTCCTTTTTCGCATGGAAAGGCCTGGAAACTTTCAGATTAAAACAACCCTGCTTCGTTAAGCTTATTAGCTTCGGCCAGAAAGGAGTTATCTACATTCACCCTAAATGAGCAATATAAGTAATATGAACTTACTGCGACACCACCATCAGAAAACAAACCAAGAGTTTCAAACTTCATATATAGGAAGAAACCACTATTGCAATAAAATAAAGAATTGGCATGTCTTTTCATCTTATAAATCTACCACCAAACCATCTATGAGAAAAACACAAGTAATACAGTACGTGACCTATTTAAATGCCAAATGTACAGGATGGAGAAAGAAAATTGACCAAACATAAACTCTATCTACTTCTGAAGGAAAGGCCTTACAAGATGTATATACTTGATAATGCATTTACCTTTTCCTATTGTATTTTTCACAAAATTATTTATCTTCATATATTATTTATTGATTTTATATCAGCTAGAGCAACATTATATACATTTTGATGATTACTGCTTTTTAAGATGTATAAAAACATTATGTAACTAAAAGCCATAACTAAAATGGTATCCTTAGAAAAATAATAATAAAGCACTTATTAATGCTTATCATTTTTTTAAATTCAATTAGATAAAAATAAAGAGTAATTATTTTGGAGTGTAAAAAAATTGTGGCTCTGAATAATATTTCATCCAAGAAATCTATACTATACCTAAAGAAAAAAAAAGGCGAAGGATACAATATAGTTGTATTTTAAAATAATTTTAAAAACAATTCTAAGACTCTACATTGTTTTTTTGTTAAATTCATTAATAATTGCAACTGAATTTACATTTCAAAAGCCCTTTTAACAGTTCAAACATTTTGCTTGGAGGAATGATGATAAAGAATATAGAATAACTTATATAATAAAACCTAGTTGCATAAACTATCTTATAAACGAAAGGACCATTAAAGAGGATTATTTCATACAAGTGATAGTACAAGCATACTTACTCTACAAATTTGGAAAGTGCCATCTCTCTAATAGAAGTATAAATCCCTATCAAGGCATCAACTCTCTCTCTCTCTAAGTCATTCATGGATCCATTCAATCATTTATATATTTCTCTCTTTTTGGTATGTAGTACACAATTAGAAAGCTCTCCCTAGCAAATAAAGAGAATCTTTTTGCATTTCCATGTCTATCATTTCCTCTAACTTAGATGATGACTTGGATTTAGAAGCCATTAAAGGGGGTCCCATTATTAAATGCCCATGGGGCATTTGATAAAAAGAATGACATGAAGAACCTGATTGCAGGTCAACCTATTGTTAAGGTATTGTACATTCTAGGTTGTCAAGAACAACTAATATTTCCTAATATGAATTGTGATAATCTTATATTGTAATAAAAGCAAGCTCAAGTCTACCATTTGTGCTTAATTAAATTAACTCTTGATGACTAATATTGTGACAAAAAGGGAATAAGTGCAATACCGGGGGAGGTTGGTAATTGAGATGGAGAGATTTTAGGAAATTACAGTGAGAAAATTTAGAAAGATAACTGATGACATCAGTAAGTTTAACTGTAGTTAAATAACCAACAAGAATAAAGAACATCAATAGTGACTGACTAATACTTTGGGGCTCCCATTATGTGCACATGAAAAGTTCTCTAGGCCCATAAAGATGGCATGGCAACTCAGCATTCAACTAAACCCCAAAATTAAAGCAATGTCTGGTCTTCCACAAGTCCCCTCCTGCTGCATGGTAGTCAGAACGTTTTGTGGTTAATGGGACAATCACCTCACTGGATGTCCAAGTTAACATCTCATTAAGAGGATATTGGGGGCCTATAATATGTTATTTTCCTTTCATAGTGATTTCCTGGCAGTCAATTACGTGTCGATATTGTGGAGCAAGACTATACAATCTGTAGTGGAAAATTCTTAGAACTTGAAGGGGCTGTGGCCCCCGCCAGCACCCATGTGTCTGCCCATGCGCATGCATTTTAAATTTAAAATTATGATTTATGTACTTTGACCTCCCAGATATCATTCGTTTTCTTTGCTTTTCAATGAAATATTTATTATTGGACTCTTCTGCTAGTCCAGGGTAATGGCATAATTTTTTTATTATGGAAAGCATAAACAACACTCCATCTACAGAAAATCAATCAGCAAGCTGAATCCCAACTTATGCACGCACACCTTGAGAGAGATATTATACCCCTCACAAACGGAGCAACATATTGGAGATAGGTTTGCAATTGCTTCCACATATATAATTAAGATTAACCTATTTATTGGGAGGGGCAACGAAATTTTGTGTCCACTGTCTCAAACTCTCAATACCTGAAATTTATCTTCCTGGGTAAGCAATACATCGCATCTACATAAGAACAACATAATGCTATATATTCTTCCTATCCATTGGTGCACCTAATACCATAGCTAGGACATCAGGTTATCACACTGATACGATGGCAAAGTATATGCCAATGTTGCCTCTAATAGAAAATTTATGCATATGATTCTAGACTACAACTATGAACGAGTAAGTAAATGAAAGTGCTGGCACCAAAGCTCATACATTTCCCTTGAACCAACGGAACAAAGGAAAAGGAAAAAGAAATTTCTCTAGCCTGACACCAAAGTGACCCAAAGAACAGTGTATCGTGAAACAATTTGAGATTTTCGAACAAAAGATATATTACTCCAAAGCTTCCTGCCTAAAAGTTTCAGTGCCCCTTCTCAAAACTCTATATTACATCCATCTAATCTACACCAATTACGAAAATCAGTGGAATCCAAAGAATTACTGCCTACCCTTCCTCAGAAGAGAAAGGAAAATGAGCACATTGAGCTTCTTTTAGAAAAGAAACTAAGAAAACTACATTTAGCTTATCAGTTCATCAACTCTATTGATTCATTACAAGAAAAAGGCTCCATTACCCACAAGTGAAAATCTCCAATATCAGCCTCCACTCTCCACAACCACAAAATTCTTCAATCTTATTGCAAACAGTGTAATAGCTAAACAAATCCAAAACACGAATACAACGTGGAAACAGCAGAGATATATAATTCGTTATATATTTTCAAAAACTAATCCTAGTCATCTTTGACTTTCTCCCTTGTACATGCTGTGAGTTTCTCCATATTATATGCAGGACCGACAATCAAGGTCAGAAGAACCGGTACCGGGGACCATACCGGTTCTCCAGTGGAACGAGCCCGTACGGGCCGTGCCGAGCCCGTACCGAGAGAGAAAACCTGCCGAAGCCGGAGAAGAAGAGAAAGAGAGAGTGAGCAGGGAAGGGAGGAAAAAGGAGCGACGGCAGACGCCGGTAGAGCGCCTTGGGAGGCCGGCAGAGGCCGATGCTGCGGCCACGTTTCCTGTTTCTTTCGAAATAGGAAAATAGGCTGTGGCTAAAAACATTGAAAATTTTAAAGTGAAGTCGGCAAATGCTTACCGATTTCACTTAAAAATCCCAAAAAATTTTAAATTAAAATTTTTTAAGTCAAATCAGCAAGCGATTTGCCGACTTCACTTAAAAATTTTCTAATTTTTTAGCCGCGGCCTACTCTCCTGTTTCGAAAGAAATAGGGGACGCAGCTGCAGCCTCGGCCTCTATCGCCCCCTGCAGCCTTCACCGGCCTCCCGCAGCCCTCCATCGGCCTCCACCACCGCTCCTTCTCCCTCCCTCCCCCACTCACTCTCTCTTTCTCTCCTTCTTCTCTGGGTCTGGCAGCAAGCCGATTTTAAAGCCGACACCATACCAATAAGCCACCGGTACGGCTCAGAACGGACGGAACCATCCGGTTCAGGACCGTTCCGCATTCCATTCCGACAACCAATTAGAGCGAAATTGCTTACAATTATTCATTCTTGTTCATCAGAAGCAAAGAATTAGCTACCATGTCAAGAAAGGGACCAAAATGGAAATAAGAAGCTTCACTATAAGAAGATTTAATATAATTACTTAGTAGTCCCTTCATTCATGCATATTAGAAAATAAAAATCCTGATCATAGAATCCAAGTAACGATCCTAACTCCATAAATGTCTCTCATTTACCAAAGGAATCAAAGAAAATACACCCAAACAAAATTTTAAGAAAAAATTGCCAACCAAAGTTTAAATTTTTGCATGCGAAAAGGACAAACTAAACCCAGTGTAAGCAAGAAAAGTTATAATTACGGATCAAAAATCCATCAAATTTATGCTTACAAAAGCAATCCAACCCAAAAAATAGAAAGAAAAACGAAAGAAAATATGCATAGCAATAAGGTATCAAAGGATAGAAGAGGAAGAAAGAGGATCGGGGATCGGCACCTTCTCCTCCCTTTTAGACTCCCAGGAGTTCCAATTAAGGTTGATGTAAATAGGAGTTACTGTGTTTGGCGCACAATGTCAGCCGTTGTCCATGGCTTTAACTTAAAGAGACCCTTTATCTTCCTCTTCCTTACTGGTGGGAGGCTTTGGGAGGGGCTAGGCCTCCATACAGCGAAGCACCTCCACGCCACAGCATTAGTGTTATGAAGTAGAGCTAGGAGTAGTGTTCATGGGGGGCAGAAGAAGCGATTGGGGGCCATTAGGGGCACAAGTAGAGGCGCAAATGGGTCGGGTCGGGTCGGGTCCTGAGTGACCCCAACCTGACCCGATTTTTTTTTGGGTCCTAATTTTGGACCTAGACCCGACCCGATCTACCCGACCCGATTGAAGATCGGGTCGGGTCGGATCGGGTCCGAGTCGGGTCCGAGTTTGGGTCTGAATCGGATCTACTTTTTTTGTGCTTTTGGGAAAAAATTTGGGCAAATCTAATTTGGTCATATTATGAGGTGCTGGGTGACCCATGACTTGAAAGACTTGCAATTGACCTCCAGTCAGAACAGATGACCCATGACTTCCAAACTAAGTCGGTCTACAAGCCAAATTTCATATCACACTATTTTTTATCTACATGACTGATTGGACGGAACTTGGTGTCTCCCAGCTCCCTTCTCATGAGGACAAAAAAAATCTCAGACCTTCCAAAATCCAATTCCATTGCAGAAAACTGGCACATGACCCATATTCAGTTCAGTGTTCCCTCACTTTCTCCCTTCAAAAGTTAAAAGAAACAAAAACCAAAAAACAGAAGGAAAAAAAAGCTAGCTACCGAGACACTAGAGGTATCAACAGTGTAATAGATCGAGAGAGAATCCTAACGGGCCAAGGTTCCTTTGGATTCTGTGAATCTATGCTTGTTGCTACCCTTCCACGCTTGAACCCTACTCCCCTTAGGGCTTTTCCTCTCCCCCGCACACAAAAAAAAAAGAAAAGACCCTCTTTTGCTTTTTCCTTTCTCTCTCCCTCTTCGGGTCCATTCGGGTCGGGTTGGATCCATTCGGTAAACCCAGACCCGACCCAAAAAATGATTTGGGTCCAATTTTAGGACCCGATACGGACCCGTGGGTCCTCAAATTCGGGTCGGGACGGGTCTACGCGGGTTGGATCGGTCTACGCGGGTCGGGTCGGGTTACGGGTTGACCCGACCCATTTGCAGCCTTAGGCACAAGGGGAGCAAGTTCGACTTTACAACTTTCTCCCCACACCAATTTTAGTAATTAATAAAATCCTAGTGTTACTTCCTCTCTTTTCTCAAGAAAAAAAGGAAATAAAATCCTAGCATTACTGCCTCTCTTTTCTCAAGAAAAAAAAGGAAATAAAAAGAAGGAAAGAAAGAAAGAAAAGAAAATGAGGGCATTGAACCACTTCTAAAAAGAAACTAACAAAACTTTAATTAGTTTAGTGGTTCATCAACTCTATGGATGCATTACAAGAAAAAGGCCCCATTGCTTCAATGTGCAACAACCTCCACAAGCAAAAAACTCCTTTAGCAACAGCCTCCACACTCAGCAAGCACAAAATACTACACTCTAATCTTATTGCAAGAAATGTAAAAACTAAACAAGTTGACAAAAGGAATAGCTGTGGAAATAATAGATATTTATAATTTCTCATAAATTCGTGAACCCTACTCTCCATCATCCTTGAATTTCGCCATTTTATGAGCAGAACCAACAACCAGTTAGTGAGCTCTTGCTTAGAATCATTCATTTTTATTCATCAAAAACAAAGAATTAGTTTTTTAATACAAGCAATAAACGGGAGAGTGTGGAAATAAGCAGATTTACTATAAGAAAATAGCAAAATTATTACTCAACAGTCCCCTCATTCATGCACATTACGATACAGAAATCCTGATCACAGATTAAACTTAGCGATTCTAACTCCATGAAATTCTCCATTTTACCAAAGGAATGGCCTAAAATTATAAGGAAAATAAAATCCCACATCAGAACAGCTCAAGTTTCAATGTTTCCGGCGAAAAGGGACAAATTAAGCCTATAAAAACAATTCAAACCCAGAAATCAGAGGAACAAAAAAAAATCAAAATCCATGGAACCCAGATGGGATCAGATGACAGAAGAGGGGGAAACGAGATCAGAGATCAGCACCTTCTCCTCCCGCTTAGCATCTCGGGAGTTCCAATTGACGTCGACGTATATGAGGAGTTCCCGCGTCTGCCGCACAACATCGGCCGGCGTCCGCGGCTTCGACTTGAACAGCCCCTTCATCTTCCTCTTCCCCGCCGGCGGGAGGCTACGGGAAGAAGAGCCGGGACCGCAGATCGCGAGGCAACCCGCACCACGGCGCTAGGGTTAGGGTTTCGCGCGGCAGCCGGGGGCGCCGGAAGAAGAAGCCAGCGCGCGAGAGAGAGGCGCTAGGGCTTGAAGCGTAGAGGCACCGAGTTCGACCGGCGGTTCTTTCCCGTTGGCGAGGCCGAGGAACGGGAAGAAACGCTCATCCTAAACTTACGTCCGATTCTTGACGTTTCGTTCTCTGCTTTCCTTCGGATGAACGGCCGAGATTTAAAGACCACAGAGGATGATTGATGGTCGATCCCAAAATTTAAAACATGGGATTTATTTACCGGATAACAATAGGGATTATAATCAGTTAATTACGAGAAAACATAACCTGTTATAAATTAACATGGAGATCAACAAAGGGGGACATGGTTTCGGTTGGCTTCCATGCTGTCTCTATCCGTTTGGGCGGTGGTCGTCGCTATCTAATGTGGCAGTTTGTGGTGGTGCCCGCCCACATGGAAAGAGGTGTTGGTGTGTCGGATTGGATTGCCGTAGAGCCATTCAATTCCAGGCATCTGTTTTAGCTTTTTACGTTCCAAATGGACGAGGGGCGGGGGCAAATGTTTTTTCTGGCCCTTTGATTTTAATCACAAGTTGGTTTCATAGTTTTAAAATTAGCTACTGCTAAATGAGGTTATAAGATGTTGTCCAATCTGCTGAATTGGAAAATGATTTGGATTGTAAGGTGGATTCAATGGTTTCCGTTGGGTAGAATGTTCCAGCTATGAGAACATATTGTGTGGGATCTATAGACGTTTTGACAAGTCCCATGTATGGGAAAGTTGTCAAGGTAGATGTTGACATCGATGGCCTTGGAAGGCTGTCTAAACGATCGGGAAGCTAGTAGAAAACATCAAGAAAGATCAGCGAGTGTCCGCGAGAAAGAAAAAGCTATACTGATTATTGATAATTGTATGTCACAAACCTTATTGGTTTGGTACTAGCATATTCTATATATGGTGACCGATAAACTGTGAAATGGCTTATGTTAGTCTATTCATTTATGGAACAAATATTATATGGGCAGGTCGTAGAGAAAAGAAAAAAATATAGAGTAGGCTTCTTATTTTGTCATGTTTTCTCTTATG
Source organism: Phoenix dactylifera (assembly GCF_051530095.1). Taxonomy (NCBI): domain Eukaryota; kingdom Viridiplantae; phylum Streptophyta; class Magnoliopsida; order Arecales; family Arecaceae; genus Phoenix; species Phoenix dactylifera. The sequence goes on along the minus strand of NC_143204.1, from coordinate 9,270,828 downwards.
CCCATCTTAAAGAACAAACCTAAAAGTTGAAGACTCTTACTAACGGAGTCATTAGTTTCGTGACTAAAAAAAAGTATGGCATTCATTTTCTTCCTCATTTTTAGAACACATTTTTTATCGGTACATATTACATGACCAAGTAATACTTATCAAGCAAATTAATCATCTAGAAAGTCAATACTCACCTCTAGGAAAGCTTGAAATATTTCTTTGAAGCTTTTCTTGCTTGGATTCTCAAGTTAATGCTCTTTGTATTAGTGGTTCCTCTTGTATTAATTGCTATTCAATGTTCAACACTTAAGAGTTATTTGCTTACTGATTTTTGATGCCTCTATAGCAAGAGGAAGGGCTAGAGTCTTTTGACTATTAGAGTTCTTTTGAGAGTTGTTGGAGGCCATTTAATGCATTGTGCACATGCTGAAAAATTAGTCATTATAGCCTAGTCACCTCAAGTCGACTCTTACTATTGAACCAATGGATTGATTTTTGATGAGTACAAAATGTTTGAGTATAATACTAATGATTTTGTATTTTTGGAGTGGTTAATTTGTTATTTAGGAAGCTTAATTAATTTGAAAGGTTAGAAAAGTATGAAGAAACCTAGAAGAACATATCACAAATTTGGAGACGTATTTGAAGTATTTTGGAATCTTTTGTAGTGGAGGAGTCGACTCCAAGTGAAAAAGAGATGACCTTAGAACGCAAAAGTCGACCTCAAACTTGCAGGAGTCAGCCCTAGAAAGCCACATATCAAAAATAGAAGACAATCATTTTTATATACTTTAGGAGTCAAACCCATGACCTCAAGAGACAATCCCCAAGACTTCGGGAATCACCTCCAAGATTTTAGGAGTCAACTCCAAGATCTCAAGAGTCGACCCTAGGATTCAAGAGTCGACCCCAACACTTTAGGAGTCGACCCCTCTACGCATGATAACTAACAACTAGTTTTTCTGCAAGCATAGAATGTACAAAACAGCTTCCAACGACTATTTTTTCCTCTCCAATGGCTAGAAATGACTCTCTAATAACTTTTTAAGTTATAAATGCTTCCAAATAGAATTGGAGAAGTGAGGGATCAAGAAGACTGAGTGGATGTGATTAAAAAAAACAAGTTAACCACTACTCTAAGAGCTTCAAGTTCCATCACAACACTAAAGCAAGTAAGAAAGAAAAAGGGAAAGAGCTCACTTCTATTCTTTAAGATCACAACATTTAGAGCAAATCAAGCACGAGCTACAATGAGAAAAATTCAATATTTGTAAAGATTATTTTATATGTATTTTCTATCTTTCTTTTGTGCACGATATTAGGGAATCTCGTGTGGGATTTTCGTATAACTAAAACCATAACAAATCAGCAACCTTGAAAGGTTTGGTTGTACCCATAAAATAGCTCGATTGTAGTTGATTATCTTAAAAAATTGGCTAAGTTTTGCGGTTTGGAAATCAGCAAGGAGTTCCTAAGTGTTAGAACTCGGAGTTGGTTTAGCTATACAAACAAAAAAGCTTGATTTTGGTTGATTGCCAAAGAAAATCAACTAGATTTTATTGTGAGTTCGAAAAACTACTAAGCTATAATCTTGCTTATAGATCATAGTGAATTTTCCAAAGACGAAACCTTCGAGAGTAAATGTAGGAGCCGAGTTTGGCTCCAAACCGCTATAAAATCTTGGTGTTTGATTTGTTTGTGCTTGTTCTTATTTTTTGCACTTATTTATCATTCATTTTGCTGTGCATATTTATGTTTAAATTAGTTTTACTTAATCATTATTTAAGTTTGTAAAAAGTTTTGGAAAACTCAATTCATCCCCCACCTCTTGGGTTGTCATCTTGGGCAACAATTGGTATCAAAGTAGGATGCTTCAGATCCTATGACGATTCATTGTGATAGTACGGCAGCAATTGCCTATGCTAAGGATCTCAAGTATCATGGAAGAACCAAACATATAGACATTCGATATCACTATGTGAGGAATATGATTGTGCATAAGGAGGTGGTCCTGAAGTATATTTCTACAAATCACATGGTTGCAGACCCCTTGACTAAGCCTATAGCAAGAGATGCTTTTAAGGCTTATGTTAAAAGTCTAAGGTTGCATAGATTGTAATTTTTCTTCAGTTGACTATGATTTGTACACCTATTTAGGATATTAATGCTATTCATTGTTTGGTATATAGCATGATTGATGATGATCACACACATGAACATACTACGTGATTATAGTATATAAAGGTATGTCAACAGGCAAAGATTGGCTTATTCATACAAGCAATTGCCTCTGGTGTATGAATAGCAAGTTGAGATGAGACAATATTTTTGGGCTTGTGGAACAAGGTAGGATGATAAACAAAAATATGTTGCCTTAGTTGGAGCTAAGAAGAAGTCCTTTTTCAGTGTATGGACTGCACATGGAGAACCCACAATCCATGTAGCATGTGGTTAGCCAGATGTGAGATCTACTTTTGGCGCCTCACTATGTGAGTCTTTGAGTCATTTAATTGACTTATTTTATGCCCTTGTTTATTTTTGACTAAGTCATAAGACTAAGGTTTTGATGTCAGCTACTCTAGCATGTTGCTTATGACTATGATTGATACAGTCTAAAATGGCATTGCTGGAAAAGCGATCAGACCAAGGTTAAGTGGCATGAGGGCGAAGGGAAGACTATTTATTAACACATCAATGAGTGTATTTGCTGTCAACAGGTTATGGCACTATAGAGTTTAGTGACATAATCGTGAATACATCCTGATAATGGTGTAAGAGTCAAGCGTTGTTTTGACTATTTATACTTGAGAGCGATTAAAAAGGCTTGATCTGGTGTGTCTGAATGGGTCTAGGGTATAACGAGACACTTAGGGATGTTGCTATGCTGGTCTTTTCTGGTGAGAGATTTGGTGTAGTGTTCCCATATTTTTTCTACATGTATGCTCGGTGGTCGCACAACCTATTTGCTAATATGAACAAGATTGAGAACACTTAAGGAGATGCATGACTGGGTTGTGCCCACTGTGTGCGAGTGGGAGATATAATAAAAGGGAGGGCGCCCTCAGTGGGTGCTCCCCCGTAGCCCGGAAGTAACCCCTAGCTTAAAGCCAGACGTACATGCGGTTTTGCCTTTGGGCAAAATGGCTATAGAATGCTATTTAATCCGGCCATCAATTATGATTTTGGGGGGATTATATAAAGCTCCTCCTCCTCCCTAGTTGAAGGAGCACGAATAAAATTTCTCTTCTTGCATCTTCTTGTGTTCTCTTTTGATTGGGGCATTCAGGCATGGAAATAGTAGATGTTGCTCTCGTAGTGTGTTTCTTCACTGAATAGAAACTCTGGCGGCTTAAGCTTTGGAGGTTCAAACTTTGGGACACGTGAAACAACCTCTGAAGGTATACAAATTTCCGTGACTGTGAGGTATACAAATTTCCACTGTATTATTTATTTGTATGCATAGTTTCTAACATTGATGTTATCACAGAACTCACTCTCTCTCTCACACTCACTCTTCCCTCTAGCCCTCAGCCATAACCTACATCTTGCCCCAATTGAAGCTACTGGCCACTACCAAGCTTGTGCTAAACCAACCGCTCGGAGCCTCCCCAATCTCAAAGATCTACTCCCTGCTGTAGAAAAGGTATCACCTTTCCTTGTTCAAAGGAGGCTCAAATCTCTCCCTCCAGCCTCCTCCCACCTTTCTTGTTGTTTCTTAAGTTGCCAGCACTATGTTGAACCTAGATGCTCGACTGGGTGGTTGACCACAACCCCAACCATCAAAATCCCCTAAACGACAGTTATCCTTCACTATTTTGAGAGGCTTGGACCTCTCTCGCACTCTTCATCTCTCCCCCCTCATTGTATGTCGGCCACTAGCGTGCTTGCTAGACCTTGTTGTCAATTGGCAGCCGACCAAGCTCTTCACCTATAGATCCATCTATTTTGTTCGCGGAGGCCTGAAGGGCCGAGTCAGTTCTGCCGCCTGCCAACGTAGATGCGCTGGAGGAGTAGGGTGGGTTATACCACTAGGGAGTCCCTGAACCCACTGGCGAGGCCCTGTCGGAGTACGAAGTCGAGCGAGGCTTGGTCGGAGTCGACTTGTGGCGCTATGGGCCCCTGCGCTAGTTTAAGAAAATAAAGTTGTGCCTTCACTAACACCTGCAGATTTTGGTGTAATGGTAGCGCTTGATCCTGACAATTGGTATCAGAGCCATAGGTCTCGAGTTCGAAACCTAGGCATCACCTTGGGGGGGGATTGTTGGCGGAGGCCTGAGGGGCTGAGTCAACATTGGCGGAGGCCTGAAGGGCCGAGTCAGTCCTGCCGCCTGCCAACGTGGATGCACTGAAGGACTAGGGTGGGTTATACCACTAGGGGGTCCCTGAACCCACTGGCGAGGCCCTGTCGGAGTCCGGAGTCGGGCGAGGCTTGGTCAGAGTCGACTTGTGGCGTTATAGGCCCCTGCGCTAGTTTAAAGAAATAAAGTTGCACCTTCACTAACGCCTGTGGATTTTGGTGTAATGGTAGCGCTTGATCCTGACATGTTTCCTTGTTCCACCCTCCTAGATCCACTGAGATGTTGGTCCCTTGCTTTGTCTAGCCTTGGAACTTTTTCACCCAAGCTCTTCCATCTACAGCTTACAAATAAATGTACATAGTCACTTTTATAACCTTTCCTTAGTCATGATATAACGAGCAACTTCCTTCTTGCAGGTTGGTGGCGGTCACAACAATTCAAACCTTAGTTCGCTAGCCTAGGCAATGCCAAACTAGTTGCATATATTATCGCATCCTCATTGACTCACACCCCATCAAGCCCTTTAGTGGATATCTTAGAAGGCAAAAAAAGTCATTTGGGATGTTACTGGCCTGAAGCTCGATGATTTGGCTAGACCCAGGAAGATGTTTGAAATTCAAGGTGTGATTGACGTCCTGCTACAAGTCAACCTACCTATCGATTAGGTAGCAATTATAAGTGAATTGAAAAGCCAGCTTTTAAGCTTTTCGTAGATGCACCATACTATAGCTATAACAACCATAGAGATTGGATAGGCTATAACCCGAAGGAAGAGTTCGAGTTTGACATAGCTAAGATAGAGGATGAAGCTGTCCCATGAAAAAGCTCCTATGACAATCTAGAGGCCAAAGTTGCTTCAACTGAGTAGTTGATCGCTTCTCTGGAGTCTCAACTAGAAAATCCTCATATGAGTCTGATGGGGTTCAAGGTGAACCTTGCTAAGGAGAAGAGTGCCTTTGAAGTGAAGTTCCAAGCCATGCCAGATGCTCATGCTAGACTTTAAGACTGCATCTTTCAATTACCCACTCTGATGGCCAAGATGGCCAAACCAAACAAGTTAACTGAGCAATTATAACATGAATGGGAGCACATTAAAGGCATTTCTAGAACCTTTTAGGCCCCTTTTCACATTGTAACTTGTTGCACAATGATGTACTCAACCTTGAAAGTAATGCATGGACTTTTAACAACCATCATGTGGGAATTATGACACTACTATTTACTTTATTATAAATTTCTACTTTTGGTCTGGATGAACCATTCCAAGATATTCATACCTGATGGAAGATAGCATCATCCATAGTCCACATTTGGATCTTTAGTCATTTGAAATGCCAGGCACCAGGGCGAATAATCCCTTGCATTGTCATGTTTACCTCCAGTATATGAAGTATGTATAACATAGATAGGTTCAGTAGTCTTCACCACAAAACTCGTTATAGCGTATGATGGCCTAGTTCTCGATTACACCTTGGCCGATAAGCTGATTCATCCATTACGAAGATGCGTTCAGCCGTCTTTACCACCGAACTCATCATATTGTACTGTGGCCTAGTTTTCCCATACACGTAGGCCGATAAGCCGACACATCCATTACAAAGATGGGAATAGATCTCCTCACCATAAGACTTGCCATAGAGTACAATGGCTTAATACTCTCATACACTGGTTGATAAACCCATTCATCCATTAGAAGGCTAGATTTGATTGTCTTCACTATCGGACTTGCCGAAATGTACCATAACTTTGCCTATTAGCTTTCAATAATGGAAACAAGTTTTTCAAATGATGTAGCAACCAAAGTTGAAAATGCTACCTACCGTCACCTTAGTATAGCATTCTCTTTCTTTACAACTACTTTCATGACTTCCTTCCGCAATTTACTGTTTCATACCTTTCAATTTTGGATAAATTAAATGACTAGACATTTGAATTCATTTCAAAACTTTACTATAAATCACGTCTTGGTTGAGCAATTCACTTTACAAATACTCAATGTTTTGTCATCATCAAAAAGGGAGAGATTGTGGAGTGATTGATTATACCCCTATTTGATTTTGATGAGCTCAAAGCATTTGAGTATTTTTAATGTTGTACTAATGAATTCAATCTAGTGTTTCAGACAAATATATGTGAATTTATCTTTAAGAGCATCGAGCTTTGGTTCAAAGAATTTTGGCTAAGTGTTGAACTCAATTAAGCCAAAGTCTGAATCTCGAGTCGACTTCGGAAGATTGCGAGTCGATTCTAAGTGTTTCAGAGGTTCTGGCACAAGCTCGAGTCGACTCCGATACACTACGAGTCGACTCCGACTGAGAACAGACAGAAGGACAGAAAGATGAACTTCAGACTCTGTCACCGAGTCAACTCCAGAAGGCTTCGAGTCGACTCCGATGCTTGCCGAGTCGACTTCCGACGGTTCCGAGTCGACTCCAAGAAGTAACAAACAGAAAGACAGAGAAGTGTTTTCTAGATCCTGTTACCGAGTCGACTCTAGAAGGATGCGAGTCGACTCCAACGTTTGGCGAGTCGACTCCTAACATGCCAGAGTCGACTCTCAGAGGAAAGCGGACTGAAAGGTAGAAAACCAAACTCAGTGACCCTGCGAACGAGTCGACTCCGAGAATTCGGGAGTCGACCCCAAGTCAGCCGAGTCGACTCTAGCAAAGTGCGAGTCGACTCCGAGGCAGCTCAGATCAACAGACAGAGGATCGATTTTTCGGGCTCTGAGAGCCGAGTCGACTCCAAGAGGATCCGAGTCGACTCGAGAGAGAAATGTAGAAGAATATATCTCTGGAATCCTGAGAACGAGCCGTCTCCAAAATGCCAAGTTATCTTCAGATCTTGGCGAGTCGACTCCAGGGTTGAACCGAGTCGACTCCAGGTTGGGACGTCACTTTAATTCAAATTCTGAACAGTGGGCGAGTCGTCTCCAGTAAAACATGAGTCGACTCCAGCAACAGCCGAGTCGACTCCACATCAAGCGAGTCGACTCCGACCCCAATGGATACATTGTCAGGAGATGCAGACTGTGCAGAACGGCCACAAATCAATGTCTAACGGCTATTTTTCAAAAGAGACTGTTTAAATAGCCAGAGTAAACAATAGTAGAAGACAAGAGAGCTATTCCATTTAAGTAAAAAGAAATTTCCACCTACCAAGAGTTCTCAAGAGTAAATACAAGCAAAAGAAGGAAGAGGTGCATTCAACTCCATCCGACAAGCACTTCCTTCACTTTCAAGGCTCTCCTACTATCCTCAAATCTTCAGTAATTTTTAGAGGAGACCAGGAAATCGAGAAGTCCCTACTTCCCATTCTAAAAACTGTTTGAGGGCTTCTAACCTTTACTTTGCATTTATTGTTTTCACATCTGCTTGTTTAAAAGCTTTCTCCGTGAAATCCCAAACACTACTTTCCTTACTTGATTTAATCAGGAGATTGAATCAAGGGTTGTAAGGTTAGTTGGTGAGCCGAAGTTAAAACCAACGGTGTAAGGGTTTGATTATGATCCCGGAAAAACAATCGGATGGTTCTAGTCGGTGAGCCTATGAAAACTGACCGAGTTCGTTGTGATCTCGCGAAAATAACAAGTTGGGTTGTAAACTTGTAAAACAATCGGCTGTAATCTAAGGAATTATAGTGAACTCCCAAGTGAAGCTTGGGGAGTGGACGTAGGAGCAAGGGTTGGCTCCGAACCACTATAAAATCTTCTTGTGTTTGCATTGGCTATTTGTCTCTTCCAATCTCCTCATCAAGAAGCTTAATTAACTTGCTTGCATTAGATTTAATAATTTACTAATCAAGTTTTTTAATTGGTCGAGAATCAATCTAAACCCAATTCACCCCTCCTCTTGGGTTGTTTCTTTGGGCAACAAGTGGTATCAGACCCGGAGCTCTTATATTAAAAGAGTAAAAGATCAAAATGACAACCCCTTTTGGATCTTCTCTTAGTGAGGGGCAATCCACCAATAGGCCTCCATTCTTCAATGGAACTAACCACACCTATTGGAAGGCTAGAATGAGGATATTTATCCAAGCCCAAGATTATGATGTTTGGAGCATCATAGTTAATGAACTATATATTCCTTCTATCTATGTAGATAACATTACTATACCCAAGCTTGAAAAAGATTGGGATGATAGTGATAGAAGAAAGGCACAACTAAATGCCAAAGTAATGAATGTACTTTTTAGTGCCTTAGACCATAATGAATTTAATAGAATCTCTACTTGCAATTTTGTAAAAGAAATATGGGATAGACTTGAAGTGACCCACGAGGGCACGAATCAAATCAAGGAATCCAAAATAAACATGCTAGTTCATAAGTATGAACTATTTAAAATGGAATCTAATGAAACCATCACTTGCATGTTCACTATATTTACTGATATTGTCAACGGCTTAAAAAGCCTTAGCAAAAGTTATACTAACAGTGACCTTGTCAGAAAAATTCTTCAATCTTTACTAAGGTCATGGGAAGCCAAGGTAACAGCGATCCAAGAAGCTAAATACTTGAACAAGCTGCCACTCGAGGAGCTCCTTGGATCTTTGATGACACATGAGCTCACAATGAAGCAACACAGTGAAGAAGAGTCCTCCCACAAGAAAAAGGTAATTGCCCTTAAATCTACTTGTTCTAACAAGGATTTCTTTTGCAGTAGTAGCAGTGAAGAAGAAGAAAATGAGAAAGATGAAGATGAGGCTCTTCTCGTGCGAAAGTTCAGAAGATTCATCAACCGGAAAAAGTTCTTTCATCAGAAGAGATGTTCCTCAAGTTCCTACAACAAGGATAAAGGTAAGGAAAGAGAAAATGAGGGAATCGGATGCTATGAATGCAAGAAGCCGGGACATTTCAGAATCGACTGTCCCTTGCTGAAAAGGGCAGCAAATACAAGAAGAAGAAAGTTATTGTCTCCACTTTGACCGACTCCGATCAATCATCATCATCATCGGATGAGGACAAGAGGAAAAAGCAAATTTTTGTTTTATGGCGAACGAAAATGAGGTAATATCTAAAACACATTTAGATTTCACCTTTGATGAATTGTATGATGCTTTTAATGAACTAATGGATGAATATAAGACAATAAACCTTAAAAATAAAGAATTGAAACTAACTAATCAATCTTACACTCATAAGTACGATAAATTAAGTAAGGACAAGGACTCTATCATCAAAGAAAACTTAGAATTTAAAACAAGCAACTAATTGCTAACTCAAAAAACTAATACTTTAATTAAAGATAACGAAAAACTAACTAAGGAAGTTTCAGAAATTAAAAACAGTAACCAAACTCTAAAAGATAACTTTACAAAAGATCTAAATTTACTAAAAACAGAAAAACTGAACTTAACAAAAGAACTTGAAAAATATAAACCTATAGTTGAGAAGTTTACCTTTAGTTCTGAAAAACTAGAAATGATTCTTAATAATCAAAGAGCTGTATTTAATAAAGTCGGTTTAGGGTATAAGCCTAACAACAAGCAAAAATATCTTAAAAACTTTTTGTAAAAGCCGGAGAAAGTAAAACCAAAAATGTAACTTATTTTTGCTGTGGTAAAGTAGGACATATAGCAAATGTATGTAACCACAAAAAAACTGAAGTTAAAAGAATGATTAAAAAGATTTGGGTTCCAAAAGGAACCAACATTACTAACCTTGAAGGACCCAAGAAAACTTGGATACCTAAAACTATATGATTTTCTTGTGTAGGAGTGTTTTGCAGCCAAGGTCAACAAATACTGTTGGTACTTGGATAGTGGCTACTCAAGACACATGACAAGGAGCAATTCTTCACCCTAGAGCCTAAAGAGGGAGGTGCGGTGACTTTTGAAGACAACAACCAAGGTCACATCATTGGTATAGGTAAAATACAAATCACCCCTTCAACCTTCGTTGATAATGTACGGTTTGTAGATGGTCTTAAGCATAACTTACTTAGCGTTAGTCAATTATGTGATAAAGGTTTTGATGTTCTGTTTAAGCCATCTTTATGCATTATAACCAACTCAATTGACAATAGCTTAGTATTCAAAGGAATAAGACGTGGCAATGTTTATGTAGTAGATCTTGAAGATCTTGCCAAAAATAGCCATTGCTTAGTAGCTAGTGATTCTAAAGTCAATGATACAAGTTGGTTATGGCACCGTAAATTAGGTCATGCAAGTATGGATACAATATCAAAATTAGTTAAAAGAGATTCTATGATTGGTTTACCAAAGCTAAAATTTGAGAAAAATAAAATTTGTGAAGCATGTCAATATTGTTAGATGTATGCCCTAGAAGCCAATCTGACGGACACATTATATAAATTTGTACTTGACTTTATTATTATTGAATAATAAATGGGCATTCTTTTCATTCATATTATTTATGTGTCTATGAATCGTCCAAGGAATTAATAAGATGATGATACATATTCTCAAGAGTTGAGAATTTGAGCCATTTATCATTGGTGATTAACTTCTAAATGCTCCTGATCAATGGATCATCACGAGGACGGTGATCGATCCGATCAATGCATAGATCAATTTCCTTATGGATGGACGAGACTCGAGTCCACGGTGTAGGGACACTGAAGTGATACTGCAGGTGCTTGTTAGAGAACAAGGCTACTGAGCGTGACTAAGACAAAAAGTCACTTGGATGACTATCCACTCGTCAGTGACTTGCTTGATGTTGCAGTAGTGTGACTGATCCTTTGACCTGCGGTGCTTCGGCTAGTCACAGTGAGGTTATTGTAGTTTGACTGCACATATACATGGTCTCTAGTTATATAGATCCTTGTTGTGTAGATTGGCTGTAATAGGTTCACTGTAGGAGTAAGGTATGCACTTACATGGAATCTATCGACCTTGATAGAAGAGGAGTGATCCTATGTGATTTATTAGACTGAGTTCTAAGACCTTGGCTAGGACAGTAATATAAAGTGGAGAAAGAGTTTTCCACTATTGAACTCAAGTCGAATAAATCTAGACATATGACAGACGATGGGGTTTGACGAGTTATCCATGACCTCCGGTCTGTAGGGATCCACGATAGAAGGACTGTATCATACGATAACTGCACCTAGAGGTTCATCATTCTATTCTGCTGGGTTGCCATTATATGCTGCTAGATGTCACTGGTGGATGGTGAGACTCACAGGGACCATCTTGATGGTCGATGATTCCTGGTAAGTTGAGTTAAAATTGTTTCAACCCATTGAAAAAAGTTTTCAATGATATTGTGATAGAGATCACAATATATCTCACTACCAGACAGAATAGAACCTATGGGGTCACACACATTAGAGGTATTGACCGATCCGATGGTTGAATGTGATTAGGAATCACAAATAATCAATTTGATTGATAATTGGTTAACTCTCTAAAGGTTAGTGAGTTGAAGAAGGAATAATTACAATTGGATTGCAATTTAATTAAATCAATTGGATTTAATTAATTGAACTTGTTCGAGTTAAATTAAAGTCCTACTTGGAGTAGGATTTCTAAAGTCTTAATTTATTTAGTCTAATAAAATGATTCCTAATTAGATTAGGAATTACTTGAAGAGGGGCCACCTAATCCTCCTTAGAGGAGGATTAAGTTTACATAAGAGGCCACTCCTCTTCTTTTCTTTGTGCGGCACAAAGGGAGGGGTGTACGCCCCTCGTATGGATATGCATTGGAGCTCCTATTTTTTAGGAGAAAATAGGAGCTCCACGTGCATGATAGAAATGAGGGAGGCCCTCCCTGGGTTCATTAATTGAAGGGAAAAGGAGGGGCGTACGCCCCTCCTAGGATAAATATGGGTGGCTGCCCCCTTATAAAATCCCCTCAAAAAGGGTTGTGCCGTGAGCCTTAAATGAAAGGGATCTTCTCTTAGAGTAGCCAGCCGCAAGCCTCCTATTCTCCTCTCTTGTTTTTCAGCCGTGAGCTTTAAAAGAGAAGGGAGGAAGGCGTGTGGGCTAATTCCTATTCTATTCCTTCATCCACCACGTGAACAAAAGAAAAGGCTGCAAGGGGTGTTGCAATCTTCTTCCTTTTCTTTGTTCCTTCTCTCAAATCAATCAAGAGTTGATTGAAAAGGGAGAGCTTCAACCATCAAAACAAATCTCTGCAAGGAAGCTAACACCCTGGGGAGATACGAGAGCTTCGATCGGTCCTCTGCTTCGTGTGGATACCTGTAGAGGCCGGATGCGTGTGCGGCTTCCACTGAACCTTCATCAAATCCACGTAAATCAGATTTGCGGAGACCATCTACCTGCACAAGGTGAAGATCTGATATTCTTAATGATTTTAAAATGGTTTAAAATAATTTAATTCTAATCTATCTACAAAAGAAAGATTTTAAAACACGTTCATGCGATGAACAGATCCTGCATATATTTTTCCGTTGCAATCTGAAAATTATTTCGAAATTTTTATGGCATATGAGGGATGCTAACAAATATGGCAAACAATCTAGGAGTTCCTTTAAATCCATAAATTATGTTTCTACTACTAGACCCCTTGAACTACTTCACATGGATCTTTTTGTACCAACTAGAACCACAAGCCTTGGTGGAAATAAGTATGGCCTTGTCATTGTAAATGATTTTTCTAGATACACATGGGTCATGTTTTTAGCTCATAAAGATGAAGCATTTTCAGTATTTAAGAAATTTCATAAGAAAGTAACTAACTCAAGAAATGCTTCAGTTATAGCTATTAGGAGTGATCATGGAACGGAATTTGAAAATCATCTATTTAATGAATTCTGTAGTAAAAAGGGAATAACTCATAATTTCTCTGCACCTAGGACACCACAACAAAATGGAGTTGTGAAAAGAAAGAATAGAACCCTAGAGAAAATGGGTAGAACCATGTTGTGTGAAAGTAACCTCCCAAAGTATTTTTGGGGAGAAGCCATTAACACATCATGTCATATATTAAATAAAGTTCTATTAAGACCAATTATAAAGAAAACACCTTACGAACTTTGGAGAGATAGAAAGCCCAAAGTAAACTACTTTCATGTGTTTGGATGTAGGTGTTTCATTCATAATAATGGCAAAGATAACTTAGATAAATTTGATTCCAAATTTGATGAAGGTATCTTTTTGGGATATTCTATATCAAGTAAGGCATATAGAGTCTTCAACAAAAGAACCCTTGTAATTGAAGAATCCATCCATGTTGTTTTTGATGAGTCTAATGATGCTTTCTCTAGCAAGAGAGTAGTATTTGATGATGATGCATGAATAATTGAAGAAAAGATGGATCACATGACTCTACAAGAGGATGAACCCAAGCAAGTTGAAGAAACTACAACAAGCCAAGATGTAATTGCCGAACATGGGCTTACAAAGGCTTGGAGGTATGCTCACGGTCACTCTAAAAAATTAATCTTAGATGATCCATCTCAACCTGTTAGGACTAGAGCCTCTCTTAGAAACTTAAATAATCATCTTGCATTTGTTTCACATTTAGAACCTAAAAACTTTGAAGAAGCTGAAAGTGATGTAAATTGGATAAATGCTATGCAAGAGGAACTTAACCAATTTACAAGAAATAAAGTATGGAACTTAGTTGAAAGATCCACTGAATACTCAATAATAGAAACTAAATGGATATACAAAAATAAACTTGATGAAAATGGAATTGTGATTAGGAACAAGGCTAGACTAGTAGCAAAGGGCTATAATCAAGAAGAAAGTATAGACTTTGATGAGACTTTTGCTCCTGTAGCTAGACTTGAGGCAATTAGATTGTTACTAGCATTTGCATGTAATAAAAATTTCAAATTATTCCAAATGGATGTAAAAAATGCCTTCTTGAATGGGTATATTAATGAGGAGGTTTATGTAGAACAACCTCCTGGTTTTGAGAATCATCAATACCCCAATCATGTTTATAAACTAAATAAAGCACTTTATGGTCTAAAACAAGCCCCTAGAGCATGGTATGAAAGACTTAGCAAATTTTTATTAGACCATAAATTTTCTAGAGAAAATGTTGATACAACTCTATTTTTGAAAAAAAAAACAAAAATTTGTCAATAGTGCAGATTTATGTAGATGATATTATTTACGGTGCTACTAACAATCGTCTTTGCGAAGAGTTTGTTGAATTAATGCAGAGTGAATTTGAGATGAGCATGATGGGAGAATTGAACTACCTCCTCGGGCTTCAAATCAAACAATCCAAGGAAAGGATTTTCATCAATCAAGCTAAATACATCAAGAAAATGCTAAAGAACTTTGATATGGATGGAAACAAGTCAATTGGCACTCCCATGAGCTCATCATGCAAACTAGACAAAGATGAATCAGGTAAATCAGTAGATCAAAAAGCTGTATAGAGGTATGATAGGATCTTTATTATATCTTACAGCAAGTAGACCTGATATCATATTTAGTGTATGCATGTGTGCTAGATATCAATCTAATCCTAAGGAATTACACCTAATTGCAGTTAAGAGAATTTTTAAATATCTCATAGGAACAAAAAACATAGGACTTTGGTACTCTAAAGAATCAAGCATAAACTTAATAGGGTACACTGATTCAGACTTCGTTGGTTGTAAACTTGATAGAGAAAGTACCAGCGGGTCTTGTCAATTTTTAGGAGAAAATCTAATTTCATGGTTTAGCAAGAAACAAAACTCGGTTGCACTATCTACGGCTGAAGCTGAATATGTTGCTGCCGGAAGTTGTTGTGCTCAAATTTTATGGATCAAGCAACAACTTGAAGATTATAGCATTAAACAAAATAAAATTCCCATAAATTGTGATAATACAAGTGTCATAAATCTAACTAAAAATCCAATTCAACACTCAAGAACTAAACATATTGAGATAAGACATCACTTTATAAGAGATCATGTGTTAAATGGTGATGTGATGCTTGAATTTGTTTGCACTGATGATCAACTTGCTGACATCTTCACAAAATTCTTGAGTGAAGATCGATTTTGTATTCTTAGAAGAGGATTAGGAGTGATTAATCCATTCTTGTGATACTCCCCTATAATTCATTGATTTTGATGATTAGCTTATATTGGATATAGGATTTCTCGTCTATGGTCATCAAATCATTCCTTAAGTTCTAAAGATTTCTATATCCTCTCCTTTGGCACGGAATTAACTGAGTTTTTTGGTTATGTGCCAGAGTTCGAGTCGACTCGAATAGATTTTAGAGTCGGCTCATGGACGAGTCGACTCGCGCATATTTAGGAGTGACTCGAGGTCGAGTCAACTCGCGACTTATCGGAGTTGACTTGAGGTCGGAAAACCGACTTTTATCCCTAAGCGGAATGTTTTTCTCTTCACTTCTATTTTCAGCCGCCACTGTTCAAAAGCCCTAGAGTCATCTCCTACCTCGTCCCCGACCTAGTTTTGGCCTTCTCTCTCGTGTTTTCTCTCATTTTTCTTGTCCTTCCCTCGGTTTTTAGGTCAAAATGCCTAGGAAAGCCGTTGTCCCGAGCCGGAAGAGACCTCTTACCGCGAGCAGCGCCGAGCGACAGTCCAAGGCACGGAACGAACCCGTGAGGCCACCATCTCGAGTTCCTTTTCCGCCTAGGCCGGTTCCCTCACGTCCATGCGCCGGGAGAGTTGTCTCTACCGGAAGGAAAGTCAACTTTGACTTCCTCTCCCGGAAAGAGTTCACCCTAGGGCATCGTCTTAGGGCCTAGGGCTTAGAGTTTTTTTGTTCCCTTAACCTCCCTACATACCCAGGGTTAGTGAGGAAATTTTACGGGACCGTCACACGGGGTGGCGGTGGTATCCAAGGGACTGTAACAGGAGTCCCTATTTTCATTTCGGAGGACTTCATTGCTCGAGTTCTCTATCTCTCTCGAGAGGGGATTGCTCCTACATATCCATCCGATAGGACTGAGGCTCTTACGACCATCTTAGGGAGCCCACCTCAATCCCCCATAGAGGTGGTGTTTGCAAATCAGCTTTCAGCTGAAATGCGACTCCTCCTAAGTATCATATCTAGGACTCTCTTTCCTAAGACTGGGAGGTTTGACTTCATTTCTGAGAGAGACCTAGGATTGATGTTCCACATTCTACAGGACATCCCCCTGAACTTCCCCAAACTCATTTATAGATACATCTATGGACCCCTAGACAAACCTAGGTTGAGTCTCCCGTATGGCATGCTTTTCACACTCATCTTTAGGAAGTTAGAAGTCCCTATCCCTGAGAGAGAACCCTCTCGCTCCCTCAGACATACTGACCATATGGGTGAGGAGACTCTCCATCGAATGGATTTCCACAAGGTGGAGGGAGTCTGGGTTAGGAGAACATCTTCATCCACACTATCTGACCCTACTACTCACCATTCACCTAGTCCTGACCATGACCAGGACCACTACACAGCTCCTCCTACTTTTTCTTCCACTTCTGGTCCTTCATTTCCATCTACTTCAGCTGGACCATCTACAGCTCCACCACCTCAGCAACTTCTAGAAGTCCGGATCAGCACTGAGCAGCTTCGAAAGATGAGACAGGAGATAGTGAGGGAGCTGAGAGATGATATATTGAGAGAGTTGCGAGGTCCACTGAGTGCTCTCTCCACTGACGTCGTTCTCTCCTTAGCAGCGGTGTCCAAGATGATAGCAGACCTTAAGGAGGAAATGTACAACATAAGGAGCCTAGTCCAAGGTCAATACTGGAGCCTTAGCGACATAAAGGATGACATGAGGAAGATGCGAGACAGCATCAGAGAAGAGCTGACAAGCCAGAGTCAAGGTGCGGAAAGGTTTGCAAATGCCTTAATCTTCAAGCTGGACACTATTCAGGAGAGTGTGACCCAGCTAACTGAGATACAATCTAGGGCCACCTCTGAGATCATCGCACAACTAGGAAATGTATCTGAGGGGATAAGCTTGGTCATGAAACATGCTAGACTGAGTACGGGAGCCACATCCTCCACTACTAAAAGACCCTAGTGTATTTTTGATTTTATGATGTACAGTCCCTTGAGAACTTTTCTGATATGTATTCATATTTGTACTCAATTTGACTTTAATACAATGAATAGAAATTTCCTTTCAAAACTGTGCACATTGACTTCTTATCTTTTTCTGTGTTTTGTGCCTTTTTGTTATGATGACAAAAAGGGGAAGAAAATATGATGAATTGAAATGTAAAAAAAATCACTAAAAAGAAAATTCTTAAGGCAAAATGTAATTTATTCTTAGTGGATTCAATACCTCGAGGCTCATTATCTCTCTGTTGGGGCTCCTCAAGGAGTAATCTCTAGAATCTATTCAAGGGATATTCGGAGAATAGTTGAATCATACTCAAGAACAAATTGTTAGATTTTCCCTCTGAAAGTAAGAATTTAAGCTCAAAAGTTTCAAAACATTTAAAGTAAATTCAGAAAACTTAAACAAAATTGAATGCACATGTTGAGGGGGAGAATCTGAAATCTTAAGAAAGCAAATTCATTAATCACATATAAGCCAAACAATTGATTGCATGATTTGAAGGCTTATATAATTCCAAATAAAAGGAGGAGCTTTAATTTCAGGATTTACTGTTTCATACCTTTCAATTTTGGATAAATTAAATGACTAGACATTTGAATTCATTTCAAAACTTTACTATAAATCATCTCTTGGTTGAGCAATTCACTTTACAAATACTCAATATTTTGTCATCATCAAAAAGGGGGAGATTGTGGAGTAATTGATTATACCCCTATTTGATTTTGATGAGCTCAAAATATTTGAGTATATTTCATGTTGTACTAATGAATTCAATCTAGTGTTTCAGGCAAATATATGTGAATTTATCTTTAAGAGCATCGAGCTTTGGTTCAAAGAATTTTGGCTAAGTGTTGAACTCAATTAAGCCAAAGTCTGAATCTCGAGTCGACTCCGGAAGATTGCGAGTCGATTCTAAGTGTTTCAGAGGTTCTGGCACAAGCTCGAGTCGACTCCGGTACACTACGAGTCGACTCCGACTGAGAACAGACAGAAGGACAGAAAGATGAACTTCAGACCCTGTCACCGAGTCGACTTCAGAAGGCTTCGAGTCGACTCCGATGCTTGCTGAGTCGACTTCCGACGGTTCCGAGTCGACTCCAAGAAGTAACAAACAGAAAGACAGAGAAGTGTTTGCTAGATCCTGTTACCGAGTCGACTCCAGAAGGATGCGAGTCGACTCCAACGTT
Organism: Phoenix dactylifera; assembly: GCF_051530095.1. NCBI lineage: Eukaryota > Viridiplantae > Streptophyta > Magnoliopsida > Arecales > Arecaceae > Phoenix > Phoenix dactylifera. The sequence goes on along the minus strand of NC_143204.1, from coordinate 9,252,390 downwards.
TGGCGAGTCGACTCCTAAACATGCCAGAGTCGACTCTCAGAGGAAAGCGGACTGAAAGGCAGAAAACCAAACTCAGTGACCCTATGAACTAGTCGACTCCGAGAATTCGAGAGTCGACCCCAAGTCAGCCGAGTCGACTCTAGCAAAGTGCGAGTCGACTCCGAGGCAGCTCAGATCAACAGACAGAGGATCGATTTTTCGGGCTCTGAGAGCCGAGTCGACTCCAAGAGGATCCGAGTCGACTCGAGAGAGAAATGTAGAAGAATATATCTCTGGAATCCTGAGAACGAGCCGTCTCCAAAATGCCGAGTCATCTCCAGATCTTGGCGAGTCGACTCCAGGGTTGAACCGAGTCGACTCCAGGTTGGGACGTCACTTTAATTCAAATTCTGAACAGTGGGCGAGTCGTCTCCAGTAAAGCATGAGTCGACTCCAGCAACAGCCGAGTTGACTCCAGATCAAGCGAGTCGACTCCGACCCCAATGTATACATTGCCAGGAGATGCAGACTGTGTAGAACGGCCACAAATCAATGTCTAACGGCTATTTTTCAAAAGAGACTGTTTAAATAGCCAGAGTAAACAGTAGTAGAAGACAAAAGAGCTATTCCATTTAAGTAAAAAAATTTTCCACCTACCAAGAGTTCTCAAGAGTAAATACAAGCAAAAGAAGGAAGAAGTGCATTCAACTCCATCCGACAAGCACTTCCTTCACTTTCAAGGCTCTCCTACTATCCTCAAATCTTCAGTACTTTTCAGAGAGACCGAGAAATCGAGAAGTCTCTACTTCCCATTCCAAGCCATGCCAGATGCTCATGCTAGACTTTAAGACTGCATCTTTCAATTACCCACTCTGATGGCCAAGATGGCCAAACCAAACAAGTTAACTGTGCAATTATAACATGAATGGGAGCACATTAAAGGCATTACTAGAACCTTTTAGGCCCCTTTTCACATTGTAACTTGTTGCACAATGATGTACTCAACCTTGAAAGTAATGCATGGACTTTTAACAACCATCATGTGGGAATTATGACACTACTATTTACTTTATTATAAATTTCTACTTTTGGTCTGGATGAACCATTCCAAGATATTCATACCTGATGGAAGATAGCATCATCCATAGTCCACATTTGGATCTTTAGTCATTTGAAATGCCAGGCACCAGGGCGAATAATCCCTTGCATTGTCATGTTTACCTCCAGTATATGAAGTATGTATAACATAGATAGGTTCAGCAGTCTTCACCATAGAACTCGTTATAGCGTATGATGGCCTAGTTCTCGATTACACCTTGGCCGATAAGCTGATTCATCCATTACGAAGATGCATTCAGCCGTCTTTACCACCGAACTCATCATATTGTACTGTGGCCTAGTTTTCCCATACACGTAGGCCGATAAGCCGACACATCCATTACAAAGATGGGAACAGATCTCCTCACCATAAGACTTGCCATAGATTACAATGGCTTAATACTCTCATACACTGGTTGATAAACCCATTCATCCATTAGAAGGCTAGATTTGATTGTCTTCACTATCGGACTTGCCGAAATGTACCATAACTTTGCCTATTAGCTTTCAATAATGGAAACAAGTTTTTCAAATGATGTAGCAACCAAAGTTGAAAATGCTACCTACCGTCACTTTAGTATAGCATTCTCTTTCTTTACAACTACTTTCATGACTTTCTTCCGTAATTTACTGTTTCATACCTTTCAATTTTGGATAAATTAAATGACTAGACATTTGAATTCATTACAAAACTTTACTATAAATCACCTCTTGGTTGAGCAATTCACTTTACAAATACTCAATGTTTTGTCATCATCAAAAAGGGGGAGATTGTGGAGTGATTGATTATACCCCTATTTGATTTTGATGAGCTCAAAGCATTTGAGTATTTTTAATGTTGTACTAATGAATTCAATCTAGTGTTTCAGACAAATATATGTGAATTTATCTTTAAGAGCATCGAGCTTTGGTTCAAAGAATTTTGGCTAAGTGTTGAACTCAATTAAGCCAAAGTCTGAATCTCGAGTCGACTCCGGAAGATTGTGAGTCGATTCTAAGTGTTTCAGAGGTTCTGGCACAAGCTCGAGTCGACTCCGATACACTACGAGTCGACTCCGACTGAGAACAGACAGAAGGACAGAAAGATGAACTTCAGACCCTGTCACCGAGTCGACTCCAGAAGGCTTCGAGTCGACTCTGATGCTTGCCGAGTCGACTTCCGACGGTTCCGAGTCGACTCCAAGAAGTAACAAACAGAAAGACAGAAAAGTGTTTTCTAGATCCTGTTACCGAGTCGACTCCAGAAGGATGCGAGTCGACTCCAATGTTTGGCGAGTTGACTCCTAAACATGCCAGAGTCGACTCTCAGAGGAAAGCGGACTGAAAGGCAGAAAACCAAACTCAGTGACCCTGTGAACGAGTCGACTCCGAGAATTCGGGAGTCGACCCCAAGTCAGCCGAGTCGACTCTAGCAAAGTGCGAGTCGACTCCGAGGCAGCTCAGATCAACAGACAGAGGATCGATTTTTTGGGCTCTGAGAGCCGAGTCGACTCTAAGAGGATCCGAGTCGACTCGAGAGAGAAATGCAGAAGAATATATCTCTGGAATCCTGAGAACGAGCCGTCTCCAAAATGCCGAGTCATCTCCAGATCTTGGCGAGTCGACTCTAGGGTTGAACCGAGTCGACTCCAGGTTGGGACGTTATTTTAATTCAAATCCTGAACAGTGGGTGAGTCGTCTCCAGTAAAGCATGAGTCGACTCCAGATCAAGCAAGTCGACTCCGACCCCAACGGATACATTGCCAGGAGATGCAGACTGTGCAGAACGGCCATAAATCAATGTCTAACGGCTATTTTTCAAAAGAGACTGTTTAAATAGCCAGAGTAAACAGTAGTAGAAGACAAGAGAGCTATTCCATTTAAGTAAAAAGGAATTTCCACCTACCAAGAGTTCTCAAGAGTAAATGCAAGCAAAAGAAGGAAGAGGTGCATTCAACTCCATCCGACAAGCACTTCCTTCACTTTCAAGGCTCTCCTACAGTCCTCAAATCTTCAGTACTTTCCAGAGGAGACCGGAAAATCGAGAAGTCCCTACTTTCCATTCCAAAAACTGTTTGAGGGCTTCTAACCTTTACTTTGCATTTATTGTTTTCACATCTGCTTGTTTAAAAGCTTTCTCTGTGAAATCCCAAACACTACTTTCCTTACTTGATTTAATCAGGGGATTGAATCAAGGGTTGTAAGGTTAGTTGGTGAGCCGAAGTTAAAACCAACGGTGTAAGGGCTTGCTTGTGATCCCGGAAAAACAATCGGGTGGTTCTAGTCAGTGAGCCTGTGAAAACCGACCGAGTTTGTTGTGATCTCGCGAAAACAACAAGTTGGGTTGTGAACTTGTAAAACAATCGGCTGTAATCCAAGGAATTATAGTGAACTCCCAAGTGAAGCTTGGGGAGTGGACGTAGGAGGAAGGGTTGGCTCCGAACCACTATAAAATCTCCTTGTGTCTGCATTGGCTATTTGTCTCTTCCAATCTCCTCATCAAGAAGCTTAATTAACTTGCTTGCATTAGATTTAATTATTTACTAATCAAGTTTTTTAATTGGTCGAGAATTAATCCAAACCCAATTCACCCCCCCCCCCCCTCTTGGGTTGTTTCTTTGGGCAACAATGTCCTACTAGATGAGCGACAAGGCTAGTTCGGGCTCTTTCCATCCTATCTAGATGTGTTGCAAGGCTTGCCAGTAGAGTCGCATCCAGATGTTGTAGAGGAGAGCGATGCTAAGTCAAATGATGTGGGTTGGTGCATGAAGGCATGCCACTAGCATCAGATCAGCTAGAAAGTGACCAAAAGGGGGGGGGGGGGGGGATAGAGAGTAGCATGGGTTCAAGTACCTTGACCTTCTAAGACTTTCGTCACCGTCACAATATTGTTTAATGGATAAAAGGTGTAGTGCTAAACTATGGGAGAAAGGTATAGCAATGGGCTACGGTAGGGGTTTAGCACTAGGATACGGTAGATATCAAAGTTACACCTACTCCTAAGGTAAAAAATAGAGTAAAATTAAGATAGGATAAAGATGCACTGGATTGATTGTCCAAAGATCCTTAATACAAAGTACATATTCAATATGTTTAGTAAAGTAAAATAACTGCACACTTTTGATAGCTATTCCCCATATCTCTTCCACTTCTGATGGTTATGCTATGTTGTCCCATTATGCACGTTCTTCAGCATCATCTTTTTGCAACAACTATCATCTCGATAACCATGTTTAATTAGCTGAAATCTTTGTCAGGTTTCCATTTGACCTACTTTTTATCATCATTCCTTCAGCCAATCCTGCGTATTTAGTCTCTAATATGATGCCTTGAATTGGCTTCTATTCAATAACCACTTAGTTTTGTCCTTTGAGATTTTCTCGTGAGGCACATTATAAAAGACTAAAAAGCAATGCTTTTAACATAAATCAGCGGATAACTAAACAACAATCATGGACAGGAGATCGAAGGGGACAACAGTTGCCAGAAGCAATTGTGAAAGAGAAACAAGCGGTCCCATGGAAATAGTCCCTCATCTGTATAAAAAATAACAAACTAGGGACAACTTCATCCTCATCATAGAAATGCAACGACAGAGCCTGGGTAAAGTCGGACGAAAGATCATAGAAAATCTGAAAATAGTATGGCTTCCCAATCCAAAGAGAACCATCATGTCACATTCAAATCCTTTGTGTCCTCACAAGCATAAATCTACTTCACTAGCAGGCTTGGAAGCTACAATAAACGTAATCAAGCAAGCCATGTTCTCCACTTGCTTTAAGGCCACTAGACTTATCCATCATGATTAAAAGAATTTCTTTTAGAAACGGGAAAAAAGAAATATATGATCATGCATCTTCCTTTCTACGTTGGAGTAACATAGCAATGGCACAAAAATATAGTTGATATGAAACAACACTACAAAACTAAGCCAAACATGACCACTTTTCAGAAGGGGAAGACACCACATAAATTAGTCATTCTGCAAAATCAGAATTTTGAATTAAAAAAAATAGGAAAAAAAGTTTGCCCATCGAACCAACGCAAGAAAAGGAAAAGATGATACGAAAAAGCAAAATAGTACCAAACCAATTTCGCACCAAAAATATTATTTTTGGAAAAAGAAAAGCAGAATCTCATCAAACATTAACGGATCATAGTTGCATCTTTTTCTGTCAATCCAAAATTATGCCACAGTTCTATTAACATAAACTAAAATGTAGTAGATTTGCTTCGGAGAAGAGGCACTGCTTGATAATCCTCTATTTTATTGATCCCAGGATGCCTAATGCAACCCCCGGTGCAGATTTTCAGAAATCCCAGAAATAGGCATACACTACAATAGGCAAATAATAGCCTATTGTAGAAGCTAGATGTTGCTAGGATTTGCCTCCATGCTATCACCATCAGGAGGATGCTAGATGTTGCCAGACAGAAGGGAGGGTTTTGGGGGTGGGGCCCTTGCAGAAGATGGCAGATTTTCCACTAGACTTGGGCAATCAGGCTGGCTTGGGGCAATTTTGAGTTAGCAATGAGAAAATTTAAGAAAAAAATAAAAAACTTTACGAAAATAAACTTCTGTGCCCACTTTTTTTTTTAGATGGCATTCATATAGTTCTCACGTGAGTACAACCTGCCAAATCAAAAGAAGGAAAATGACATAAGGGGTGGGAAATATCTCCAACCCTCGTCCCGACCACTCCATCGAAATGCCGGGCCACAAAGAAGCGATCCAGTCTGCCACACTATTCGCCTTCCGATAAATGTATGCAATCTGAAAGGAGCCTGACTTCTTGGCCAGACCACGGATCACTTCTGTGCCTATTTGATGAGAGTTTTTTTGGCCAGCAGTAAGATTAGAATCATGAGATAACGCAGACTTTTCCCAACAATTAAATATGATTGCTAGGAAAAATATATAGACCAGAAGTTTCTTAGAGCAATAGCTTTTTATATATATGGGTAAAAGTTCGCTGCTAACTTCTTGTAGTGTTGGAATTTGATTCGATATTAGTGACAGAAAGAAAAGACAAACCAATGGTGACACAAAGAATTGATGATAAACGACTAGCAGAGACTAGCATATGCTTCACATCTATCATCTTTTACAAGGCACAGCATCATTTATTTGAACATCAGCATCAAGATGTGCTCATTACGTAAGAAGTATTGCCTCTCATTACATCTTTAAGCCTGGATAGGCTGGAAGGATACGAGCTCCGCAGACCCATCCCAACCCTTGGACTGCTCCCATACCACAGCCATATACTTCCCTATGACTCCACCATTACTAGCCGCAATAATAACCCGATAGTTAAATCCAGAATCCGCCAACTGAAACTCGCCACTCACCACACTACTCAACACAAGTCTATCTTTGTCTTCATTATTGTGCTCTGTCAGCGCGAACCTTGCAATCTCAAGGAGAACGGAGTCATCAGGGTCGATTGGCTCCCAGCCATTGGGATAAGCCTTACCCATAGGCTCACCATTTGCAACAACTCCAAGAGCTAAATAAATGGTAATTAGAAGAAGAGGAAATGATTTCATGGTGATCCCAATGATGGCCATGTTTTCTCCTAGGGAAGAGATGAGAGGATGAAGAGGAGGATATACAAGAAGGGTGGTCGGAGGATGGGTGGGAGATTTGATAAATTATTTCTCCCATCCTTTCCAACTATTCTTGAAACCAATATAGCAATTTAATAAATTATAATACATGATTCCTTAATAGAAAAATTTCTATCGCATATTAGGTGATGAACATTAATGATTCCCAAGAATTAACACCCATTATTACTATTGATATCATTAACTCTAGTATCCAGACATTGAATGGAGAATGCCCAAGCCGAGTGTCCATTGAAAAACTTCCATCGTTAATTATTGCGTCCTTAAAATCAGCACCACGTGATGTGCGGGATTTGATTTTCTTCTCGTTTTTTCAACTATTTTGGAGATACAAGATGAAAATGTAATAAATTATAAACAATAATTAGTTTGAATTCCTAAAAATAAAATACTAAAATAGCCAAATTTCTATTGATATCATTAAGGGTAGTTTTCATAAAATGAATGGACAACTCTGCACAAGCTAAGTATCCATACAAAAACTTTCCTTGTTAATAGCAGCATTATTAACATCAGCACCACGTGATGTACGGGATATGATTTTATTCTCACATTTTCAACTATTTTGGAAATACAATATAACATTGTAATAAATTACAATAAATAAAAAGTTTTACTTGCTAAAAATAAAATACTAAAATAGCCAAATTTCTAGTACACATTAAGCAATGAACATTCGTGATCATTGACCAACTATTCATGAAAACAATATAGCAACTTAATAAATTATAATAAATAAAAGGTTAATAGCCAAATTTCTATTACATGTTAAGTAATAAACTTCAATGATTGTCGAGAATAACTTCAATGAAAAAACTGCACACTTTTGATAGCTATTCCCCATATCTCTTCCATTCCTCATGGTTTCATCTCGATAACCCTGTTTAATTTGCTGAAATCTTTGTTAGGTTTCCATTTGGCCTAATTCTTATCACCATTCCTTCAGCCATTCTTGGGTATTCAGTCTCTAAAAAGATGCCTTCAATTGGCTTCTATTCACTAACCACTTAGCCCTATCCCTTGAGATTTTCTCATGAGGCTCATTATACTTGTTTCCCCAACATATTATTGCCAATTATGCGCATGTCTACCACGTGTCAATTCGAGCAAGGATGTGGTGCAAACAATTATATTGCCTTAAGAGGGTGCCTCCTAGATCAATTACTGAAGTGACTCGGTATTCTTCCAATGACCTAGGCGAGGATCCCAAATTCACCCTATTTTTTCCAGACTTCCACTGCCCGATGCAAACAGGCCTACTTTGCCTCACAAAACAAAAGGTCTTCAAAAATCTTGGCCCAATAATGAAAGACTTTAAAGCCACGCTTTTAGCATAAATCAGCGGATAACTAAACAACAATCATGGACAGGAGATCGAAAAGAACAACAGTTGCCAGACGCAATTGTGAAAGTGAAACAAGCGGGCCCACAGAAATAGTCCCTCATCTGAATAAAAAATAGAAAACTAGTATGGCTTCCAGAACAAAGAGAACCATTCTGTTACATTCAAATTCTTTGGGCTCGTTTGATTCGCGAAAAGCATTTTTTCTTCTAAAAATATAATTTTTAAAAAATAAATTCTTTGGAAAACAATGTCTAGAAAATTACTTTTGAAATATTTGGTTGACAATGAAAAAATGACAGATTTGCAAAGTGCTTATATTTGGTTGACCATCCACTTTTCTGGAAAAGTTATATGTAATTTCTATTGTACCCTTAATAAAATTTAGGTCTTTAATGCTGATGGGATTTTTAAAAAAAAAATAAAAATGAAGTGATTTTCAGCTCACGAAAAAGTAACTTTTTCATGTTTCTTATGGAAAAGACTTTTCTATGAAACGTAGGAATTATATTCTCATGGGAATACATGCAATTTTTCCGTCTTTCTTCTTTGAAAACTCCAATCAAACAAGAGCCATCTCATTACTTTTCTATTGACCACACTTTCCCCCTTCTTTTCCTGCGAACCAAACGAGGCCTTTGTGTCATCACACGCATAAATCTACTTCATGAGCATGCTTGAAGCTACAATAAACTTAATCAAGCAAGCCATTTGTTCCACCTGCTTTGAGGCCAGTAGACTTATCCATCATGATTAAAAGATTTTTTTTTTAGAAAGGGGAAAAAAGAAATAAAAGATCATGCATCTTCCTTCTAGATTAGACTAGCAGAGCATTGGTACAAAAATATTGGTTATATGAAACAACACTAAGCCGACCATCACCACTTTTCAGAATAAGAAGACACCACATCAATTTATCATTCTACAAAATCAGAATTTTGAATTAAAAAAATAGAATAAAAAGTTTTCCTATCGAACTAGCACAAGAAAAGGAAAAGTTGATACCAAAAAGCACAGTAAAACCAAACCAAAAATTTTGCACCAGAAATTTCATTTTTGGAAAAAAAAAGCACAATCTCATCAAACTTTAATGGATCATTGTTGAATCCTTCTCTGTCAATCCAAAATTATGGCATAGCAGTATTAACTTAAACTAAACTATAGTAGATTTGCTTCGGAGAAAGGGCATAGCTTGATAATCGTCTATATTTTTGATCCCAAGATGCCTAAGCCAAAACCCAATGCGGATTTTCACAAATCTGAGGAACAGTCATACACAGCAAAAGGCAAATAATAGGCGGTCCCTGAGCTACAACAATAGAAAAATGTTGGGTTTTTGGCTATGGCTGTTGTTTAATATGTGAATTGCGTTGTTTTCAAAAAATTGTTATACAAACTATTATGACGGAACAATGTTTTGCACATTAACAAAAGTTGAGAAAAAGGCTGCCAAGGGGCATCCAACCGTGCTTGCGTATATGAAATGCCAAACAAGTTCAGAAACTTGGTTTTAGTTTTCAGTTTTCAGTCTGAGCCACTGAGTTTCAGCTTTGTTAGATTCAGTTGTTTCAACAATTTTGCTTCAAGTTTTGGCCAAAAAATCAGATGAAACAAGAAAATAAGATAAAAATAAAGCAAGCCTAGAAAACTTATATCGCACATGCATTTTAATAAATGTTGAATAATTGAAACAGGGTGTCAGTGCATTTGGGCTCATTTGGGCTGAATGCCTAAGATTTAGAAGAAAATATGTAAAACAGTATAAATACTGAATGATCATGTTATACATCAATTTAAGCCATAATAGGATGCCTTTGTTTGATAGTTCTCTATTATGTAATAAATACCCATGTAAACTTGTATAAAAGCAAAATGTGATAAATAAAATTGCTTACAAATATAAACTTTATATAAAGGGTACCATCATATAAAGTAGCAACCGCTAACATGTAAATTATATCCAAAATGTCTGGATTTATGACTACAATTAGAGACAGTTCATCTAAGTTGTTTGTAAGTATCAAGATCCGTTGTCACAAAATAAATGGAGAGAAATAGACACTTCTTTTCTCTGTTTCCTTCCATTTTCTTATTTTCTTGAATTCTATGGAACTGTATTCCCAATTGTTTCCTAATTTCTAGGAAACTGCAGAAGAAAATTTATACTTAATCATGAGAAAAAGGTTGAGGGTAGATTTATCATTATGAGTAGTATATTTGCATGGCTTGGTGATTGATTGTTTAACACTTGATTTATTTTAATGGTAATATGTAAAATTTACATAATACCATTAATATGTAGATATTTATCTTTTTCATTTCTTTTTCTTACATTATTGATTAATTGGGAACTTGAAAATATTGAGTTACTCTTTTCCTTATCAATTTATACTCATAATTTGTATCGTTTTAAGCAGTAGAAGGATATATATATATATATGTGTGTGTGTGTGTGTGTGTGTGTGTGTGTGTGTGTGTGTGTATTTAGATATGCCTTACATCAAGTTTGCTGCATCCAACCATACCATCTCGTATCGATTATACAATACCTTACTAGTAAAGTACTGCTATGGTACCTAGGTTCACTTTGGCATGTGAGCTATACCTGTCCATATCAATCCAAACTAGATGGAAGTGTCCCATAACACTTGGTATTGACCAATATTGAATGCTTGGCATCGACCTGCACTTTCAGATTTTGAGCACTACAATGGATAGGAGTGAGAAAAAAAATATTCGGAGCCTATCTAGACATAAGATGCATACACTGCACTGACCGTATTTACTAAAACTATGTGTGTACTGATGTGGTTCCCTATTGGACCTTGTTTTACACCAAAGATGCAGAACCGAAACCAATAGGTATGGTGGTTGGTGATCGGTATGGTAAGGTACCAACTCATATCATACTAAGCCGCAGGATGCTGGAACCATAGTGAGGGAGAGGAAGGGCTAGAGAAGAGAGAGGGAAGGAGAGGGAGAGGGGGGAAAGGAAGAAGGAGAGTAGGGAGAGAGAAAGGGGGGGACTCTCCTAGAGATGCAAATCGATCCATAATCGAGTCTTCCAAGTCCGAGAACCATAGCCAGGAAAGGACGGGGAGTGGGAGAAAGGCTGGAAGAAGGAGAAGGTGTTGATCTAGCAAGATGCTTTGTAAAATATTTAAATCACATAAAAAAAGGAAATCTAACAATTATAATAAAATAGTGGTAAGAAAATATCTGGCCTGTGAGGTGTGAGAGGCACGCCAAGAGAGGCATTGTCCTAAAGCCTTTGTTGCCTTCCCACGTGCAGGTATTGGCGGTCAGCGACGGCTCCAAGATACAACCCAAATAGCTCACAGCGGGCCTAATCTACAGTGCACGTCTGTAGTAGGCAGATTACCTAGTCTATATCGGTTGCCCAAAATATAAAATAATATAGAAAATTGTAAAAGAGAGAATGGTGGTAGAGAGAAACAATGAGAGCAAGAAGAAAACTCTCGTATTATTTTTGGTTAGATACAAGGAATGGTTCCTTTATAGGCCTTTTATAATCCAACCATAACGGTTGAATACTTATGGTCTCATTAAGGCCATAATGAGAGATAATGGAAAGTTTTGAAACTTCCAAATAGGATTTGAAATAATTCTTTTAAAATTTTGGGGGTTACAAATCTTTTTTTATTAACACATCTTTAAAACTTTTAAAAATCTATTCAAATTCCAACAGTCCCCCACAAGTTTCAAAACTTTATAAAATCACATACATATTTATATATATAAAAAATTTGGGCAACTTTATACTATGCAATGGGTGCAGGTGTCTTCCAGACTTGAACACTACACTTAGTGTTGACAGTTCTAACCTGAAGGATCATAGTGAACTAAGTCTTGAACTAGACCCTTTGGACCAGATTTTAACATGTCACACACATAGTATTGATATAGACTTGGTGCGGGTTAGCGCTATTTATGGCCATGCGCTCAATCTTGATTCTCATGAGAGTTATTAGAGAACAGCCCAATTCTCACAGTCGCGGCCTCACGACAACTCTCATTTAGGTGAGTCCTCCAAGAATACATGTGACCTGTATCCTGCAGGAGTATGCCTGCCTCGGGCTCATTCAGGGTAACACCCTTCCTTAACATCACATATCAAAGCACTATTGCCATAGGGATGAGCAGGAGACTCCCTCCTTAAAAGTAGTGCTGAAATGAGTCACGCAATACGGATTGTTTCTACCCATTGAACCTTCTTTATGGGATCTCCAATCACAAAGGTTGGGTTACCTCCCTAGGTGACTCCCTTATGGGCTTAAGCCCATCCCCCTCGACAAGTCAATGACAGCTCTCTTAGAAAGAGCTTTGGTTAGCTGATCAGCTATATTTTTTTTCTCAGACTTTACAAATTCCAAAGATACAATATTCTTATTCAATAGGCTTTTAACTGATTTATACCTCACTTGCAAATGCCTATTCATTTTCTTATTGGTATGTGCATGCCTTACTAACTTTATTATTGCCTTACTATCAAATGTATGAATATAGCAGGTATGGATTTATTAACTAAATGCATGTCAAGTATCAGGTTCTTAATCCACTCAGCCTCAGAGCAAGTTGTATCTAAAGCTATAAGTTCTGACTCCATAGTACTCCGAGAGATAATAGTTTGTTTCTTAGATCCCCAAAATATTGCTGCTCCACCCAAAAAAATACATACCCTGAAGTGGACTTCACATCCATATTATCTGTTATTCAATTCGCGTCACTATACCCTTCAACTATATTCGGAAATTCCTTATAACACAATGAGTATTCCATGGTTCCTCTAAGATATTTAAAAACACTCTCTAAAGCAACCCAATGATCTTTGCTAGGATTATGAGTATATTTACTAAGTCTCCCAACAGCATATGCTATATCAGGCCTAGTTTTATTTGCTATGTATAACAATGATCCAATCATTTGTGAGTACTTCAATTGAGATACTGGTTCACCATTATTTTTCTTCAAATACACATTTAGATCATATGGTATTGATATAGGTTTACAATCTAAATAATTGAACTTTTTTTTTTAACATCCTTTCTATAGTGCTAGTTTGATTAAGAGTAATTCCATGACGTGTTCTTTCTAACTTCATTCCTAAAATTACATAGGCTTCTCCTAAATCCTTCATGTCAAAGTTTCTAGAAAGATAAGACTTAACATCATTTACTATCTCTAAATTTGTCCCAAATATTAATATATCATCAGCATAAAGACATAAGATCACATGTTCTCCATTACTCTCTTTGTAGTATACACACTTATCATATTCATTAATCTTAAAGTCATATTCTAAGATCACCTTATCAAACTTCTCATTCTATTGCTTAGGAGCTTATTTTAAACCATACAAAGATTTAACTAACCTACAGACCTTATGTTCTTGACCTTTAACTATAATACCTTCAGGTTGCTCCATGTATATCTCTTCATCTACGTCTCCATTTAGAAAGACAGTCTTAACATTCATTTGATGAATCACTAGGTTATGCACTGATGCTAAGGCAACTAAAATTCTAATCGTAGTTATCCTAGATATAGATTATGTATCAAAGTAATCTATTCCTTTCTTTTGTGTAAAATCTTTAGCCACTAGTCTGGCTTTGTACTTATCTATGCTTCCATCAGGTTTTAACTTCTTCTTGAACACCCATTTACACCCAATAGCTTTATTTTCAGGAGGTAAATCAGTTAATTCCTAAGTGTTATTTTGAATAATAGACTCTATCTCACTTTGTATGGCTTCCTTCCAAAATGGATCATCTAAAGAAGACATAGATTCCTTAGGTAGTAGGATCTCCTTCTATTAAAAAGGTATAAAATTCGTCTCCAAAATTTTTCTCTATTCTAGACCTTTTACTCCTTCTTAACTCTAATTCTGTTTCTGGTTCCTTAGATGCACTTTGTACTAGTGGAAGGTTTATCATTAGTAGATGATTTATTTATTACTTGTTGTGAAATTTTATTTTATAAGGAAATATATCTTCAAAATAGGTAGCATCTCTAGATTCTGTAACCGTGTTGTTTGAAATTTTACTAATCTCAAAGTTTATAACTAAGAATCTATTGGCACTACTATTTTGAGCATACCCTATAAAGACAACATCTATAGTTTTAGGCCCTATCTTCTTTCACTTAGGCTCAGGGATTGCTACTTTTGCTAAACACCCCCACACTTTCAAGATTTTAAGATTAGGTGTTCTTTTCTTCCAAATTTCGTAAGGGGTCTTATCATTATCTTTCATAGTTATTCTATTCAATATGAAACATATAGTAAGAATTACTTCTCCCCACAAGTTCTCAAGTAGCCCAGAACTTATCAACATCGCATTAACCATATTCATTAAAATTCTATTCTTTCTTTCAGCTACTCCATTAAATTGGGGAGAGTATGGCGGAGTTATTTCATGTACTATTCCATATTCCTCATAGAAGATGCTAAGATCAGTAAGTTATCTATAAGACAGGAGACTTTAAAATCTTCACTAAATTTGGTTCCCTTTTTCTCAACTCCTCTTAGAGGTTCTTGATACTCATGAATTTGATCTCCCACTAGTTTATCGTCTACCATTTTATAACTATTATAATTTAAGACAGTAAACCGATCAATGCCAGCATCTATTATCTCATATTCAGCCTCTAAAGTATCCCAAGATTCTTTTGCATTTGAGATAGTGGCATGATACACATCATAGTCAGACAAAGCACTAAAAATTCTATTATAGTAGTGGTACTCTACTTGCTCATTAGTCATCCGAAAGGTAACTCTTGATTAGATCGTGGTTCCTCTATTGCAGATACAAGTCCTAACACAGTCAACCAATATTTAAGTTGTCTTTGCCATCTACGAAAATTTTGTCCACTAAATTTTTCAGGCTTAATACTATTAGCTTCTTCCATATTTGCCATTCTAAATTTTAAACTCTAAGTTTTTAAAGTTTAAAAAGGGCAGTAGAGTATTCAACTGTGAAGAAAAATAATAACAATAACGTCACTAATGAATAAATTTAAACAAGATGTTCCTAAGAGTATCTCTTAATAATATACTATGTAACAATAACTTTACTAATAATTGTAAAAGAAAACAACCCCAATGTCACCAATTAGATTTAATACTTATATCTTCACCAAAACTAATTTTTTTTTTAAAATTAGAACAGTAAACTATTTTTTATATTAAAACAATAAACTGTTTTTTTTTTGTTTAACAGTAAATTGTTTTCTTTGATTAAACAGTAAACTGTTTTTTTTTTTTTTGTTTAACAGTAAATTGTTTTCTTTGATTAAACAGTAAACTGTTTTTTTTTTAACAGTAAACTGTTTTCTTTGATTAAACAGTAAACTGTTTTTTTTTTCTATTAAACAGTAAACTGTTTTTTTTATTAAAATAGTAAACTATTTTTTTGTTAAAACAGTAAACTGTTTTTTTTTTTGATTAAACAGTAAACTCTTTTTTTTGTTAAAACAGTAAACTTTTTTTTTTATTAAAACAGTAAGCTGTTTTTTTAAAATTAAACAGTAAAGTGTTTTCTTTAATTAAGCAATAAACTGTTTTTTTATTAAACAGTAAACTGTTTTTTTTAAAATTAAAACAGTAAACTATTTTTTTTAAATTAAACAGTAAACTGTTTTTTTAATTAAAACAGTAATATGTTTTCTTGATCAAAACAGTAAACTATTTTTTTTAATTAAAAAGTAAATTATTTTCTTTCACTAAACAGTAAACTATTTTTTTTATTAAACAGTAAACTGTTTTTTTAATTAAACAGTAAAGTGTTTTTTTATTAAACTTTGGATTAAACAGTAAATTGTTTTTTTTAAATTAAACAGTAAAATGTTTTCTTGATTAAAACAGTAAACTGTTTTCTTGATTAAAATAGTAAACTATATATATATTATTATTTAAAGTATATCCAACAATGATTTCTATTAAAGATGAACAAAAACAGTGTTCAACAATGCATCTAGCAGAATATATAAACATATAGATGGAACAATATGACAACGGCTTTAGAATGTTGATATAGCAAGATGCTTTGTAAAATATTTAAATCACATAAAAAAGGAAATCTAACAATTATAATAAAATAGTGGTAAGAAAATATCTGGCCTGTGAGGTGTGAGAGGCACGCCAAGAGAGGCATTGTCCTAAAGCCGTTGTTGCCTTCCCACGTGCAGGTATTGGCGGTCAGCGACGGCTCCAAAATACAACCCAAATGGCTCACAGCGGGCCTAATCTACAGTGCACGTCTGTAGTAGGCAGATTACCTAGTCTATATCGGTTGCCCAAAATATAAAATAATATAGAAAATTGTAAAAGAGAGAATGGTGGTAGAGAGAAACAATGAGAGCAAGAAGAAGACTTGTGTATTATTTTTGGTTAGATACAAGGAATGGTTCCTTTATAGGCCTTTTGTAATCCAACCATAACGGTTGAATACTTATGGCCTCATTAAAGCCATAATGAGAGATAATGGGAAGTTTTGAAACTTCCAAATGGAATTTGAAATAATTCTTTTAAAATTTTGGGGGTTACAAATCTTTTTTTATTAACACATCTTTAAAACTTTTAAAAATCTATTCAAATTCCAACAGGTGGGGGGTGGGGGGTGGGGGGGAGATTCGAAGGTGTTGGATTTTTGGCGTTGTCAACTAGGGTTTGAGGGAGAGAAGACAAGGGGGGAGAAACTCTAGATTTTTGGCCGATATCATTGATTTAGCCATAAAACACAGTCGTAAGTATATCCTCTTGCATACATCATAGATACCAAGTACTTGTTATACACAGCATCAACTCCAATCAATCTGCCATATTGCTCTTTGCCCGCTCACATGAAATCCCATGTAAAGATGTCTAGACAACTTCTCCATTCATCTCTACTATTTTTTTGAGGAAATTAGGGAGGTAGAAGACCATCTAACGTTTATTCAAAAGAAATACTTGTAGATCAGTTACAAACTGAATGGTGGACAATTTATAAAAAAAAGAACATAAAGCAAGGAACTCGATTGACTAGATATCAGGTAACAAAAAGGCTAGAGGTTATCTTCCTTACTCTTAACCAATTTTTCCCAAAATCAGGTAGGTGGTTGTGGTCATAGAGGGCAAACCAATCATTGAACAAATGCAATCCATTCAAGGCCACCAATCATAGTGCCTCTTTTTGAGGAATAGCCTTGTGTTTCTCTCCTTCCAACACACCTATGCAAGAGTAGCATACAACATAAGAATTAGAGGTTGCACTCTTTTAGAAAAAATCCTATTGAGCCATTCTAGACAAAAAATGTAAAAGAAGCTTATGGATGAAATACTCCCAGAGCTAGACATATAGTCTTTCAAATCGAGGAAAATAAATGACAGGAGGAGAATAAATGGATGGATTGTCTTTAGAGCTTGGTTGCAAATCACACACCCACTAAGATTCTTTTCGAGCCTTCTGCCAATTAGATTTTTTTTTCCAATTCGGAGGCCTGGATTTTTTTTTCTTATTTACCCCGACTATTTAAGCTTAGTAACTAATTGCTTTGTATATATCGTTCGATCCCAATAATCAAGTACATGAATTGATGTTTAAAAGGATTAAAGCTTTTGTCTCATGAAAATTTGCAGCTGTTCATCCTCTTCCATTATGTAAGACCACTGCTCCAATGATGCCATTTTTCACTTTTAGTTAGAGCTATCCAAGCCCTCCTCTCTAAAAATGTGATTAATGCAGCGTCCATAATTCCTCATATCAAGATCAAACCGAACAAGTTCTCCACCCATGAGAGGTCAAATCCATCTTCTCCCTCCTTTTTCTCTCACATGTGAAAGACACTTATCCGCCCAACTCCCCTAATTTCCCTACTAACATAGGCTGACCTCCCAACCCCACCCCACCCGACCCCACCCCAGCATCTTCTGTGGTGGTCATGTGGATCACAACTTAATTTTTAATTGGCACTCATTCAGTGTTTGCATGTAGTTTTTTAAAACGTAATATTGTGAATGTGTGAGATTACTAATATCACATGCATTAATGCTAGCCAAAAAAAAAGAGTACGACGTTCAAAGCTAGTGCAACTTCAAAATGTATAGCATAGGAAAAAAGTGACCCAAAAAGCAATAACTTGACCTTAAAGGGAGGCATTCAAAACTATGTCAAAATTTGGAAGCTGTATATAATTAAAGAACTTCTGAGACTCTATAATATGTACCTGCAAATGAATGGCTTAAAAATTTGACAAAACAAATCATTATAATATAAGTTTATAAGCATCGACAAATGTAAAATTTATGTTTGAATAGGAAATGATACCTCTCTAAGAGATACATTGAACTAATCACTACTAATCAGTATGAAATAGATTTTTGGAGTAGTGGCAAACATCAACATGCAAATGGTTTCCTAGAGACAATATTGCTCATACTGTAGATACGAAATTGCTTACTGCTCCACTCATGGATAAATTTTTCCACATTTTTTATACAAGATTTCCAAGAAACAAACCTTAAAGATTAAAAAGAAATAAAAAAAAGATTATTAAAAAAGCCCTTTCCTGAGCTAATTCCAAGAAAAAGTAAAAGAAAAACTAAAATAAAAAATGGAAGAAAAACATAAATAAAATGCATATTTGATAATATATCCATCTATAATAACCATAATCATAATTGACAAACCTTGCACCCATTTGTCTAGATATGTTTTTCTAAATCCTTCAGCTTAATTTCTTTACAGCCATCGACCTTCTATATTTTGTCCAAGAAAAACTTTCTTGAATACTTTTCTCGTTCTCCCCTTTTTAGTTCTTGAATATAGATATGAAAACCCTCCAGAGCCCATATGCAGAAGGAATACAATCGCAATATTTTCATCTTTCACTTTTTTTTGCTATAACTCCTAAACTTCCAATAATGTACCCATTTTTTTATAGTATCCCCTCTAATCGTAAACACATAAAGTTATTGATAGTAGTAGTCAAACTCTATACAATAACAAAACCTAGAAACCAGGTCTCATCAGTTCACTCAAAATCTGCTTGAAATAGAATCCCCTCATAGATATTAGATTCGACCAAAGTTTGCAGGGCGGTTAGGAAACTCCAAACCCTGAAATTCCTGAGAGGGTTGAAGCCTCCTCCTCCTCTCTCTCTCTCTCTCTCTCTCTCTCTCTCTCTCTATCCCCTATAGAGATCGAAGCTACCCAAGCTCCATCGTGCCATGCATGCCCATCACACCTTCACCATATCCCTCTCCTAGAACAAGTTGGGCCTAAGCTCAATTGGGCCAAGCTTGATTAACCTTGTTTAATTCAGCTGGCTCGGGCCGAGAACTTCCTTTTCCACCATCCTATGCCTAAGATTTGGCTTGCAAATCCAAGGCTAGGTTATATCGTTCTTGTGCTGGATGTTTTTATCTTGCAACGAGACATAGGCCTCACCTGAACCAAGCTACCCCAGCTTGACAAATTCTCGGAGTTCAAAATAAGTATTTGGACCACCTGAATATGCTTGGATTAGTATCACCAGCCCTTTGCACTTGGGCAACGGTGTGGAGGTTTGACTTGAAGTCAATCCTTAAGAGACGAAATGGATATAGAGTAGAAGGTGAGGATTAATCCTTTCCAATATCCAAAAAATATTTAAATATAAAATATAATAAATTAAATATCTATAGATAAATGATAGCTTATTTAATTCAAAATATTTATAACATATTCTCCTTTTAATCCTAGGCTTGATTTTCGTCATGTTACACTTTGATGTAGTAAGATCACTGAGGGGGCGTTTGGTATGGGGTGATCGTCCCAGGATCAAGGATCACTACATAAAAATGTTAAATTCCCGACTCTTAT